>NC_084567.2:37045000-37137500 GCF_033978685.3 Nerophis lumbriciformis | reverse complement strand
TTCCACTGTCAAAACATTCCGCTTAATCAGGACAAAAAAACAAGTTGATTTTTTTAACTGGAAAAATTCCCAGTTTTCCCAAAATTCCAGGAATTCCGTTATTCCATTTCTCAATTCAACATGTTACTACTTCAACACTTCTTGACTGATTTGAAAAATTTCAACACCAACTATTTCAACTCTTTCAGACCATTCAAGTTGTTTATCATTTTCAAAAAAATTCCGGCTTTTCCCAAAATTCCCATTTAAATCAATGGGACATTCTTCAAAGTTCAACAATTCCTAATTTTTTTTTATCTGATTCAAAATGTTCCAACTCCAAAATATTCAGCCCTTTCAGGAATTGTGTGCTCTACTTCACCAATTCTAAAAAAAAATCCCGGATTTCCCATAATTCCTTTTTTTTTCTATTTTCCCCATTAAAAATTAATTGTCCATTTTTCAAACTTCCACAATTCCCACATTTTTCAACCGATTCAAAACATTCCACCTTCAACACATTCAATTCATCCTGGACATTTAAACTATAATTTTTCCACGTTCAACAAATTTCCAGAATTCCTGGTTTTCCAAAGCCCTATTTCCACCCTTTTTTCTGGCGACTTCTCCTCCCATATTTTCCAACCCGCTTCAACCGTTCCACTGTCAAAACATTCCTCTTAATCAGGAAAAAAAACCAAGTTGTTTTTTGAACTGGAAAAATTCCCAGTTTTCCCAAAATTCCAGGAATTCCGTAATTCCATTTCTCAATTCAACATGTTACTACTTCAACACTTCTTGACTGATTTGAAAAATTTCAACACCAACTATTTCAACTCTTTCAGACCATTCAAGTTGTTCATCATTTTCAAAAAAATTCCCGCTTTTCCCAAAATTCCCAAATTTTGGGGAAATTCCCATTTAAATCAATGGGACATTCTTCAAAGTTCCACAATTCCTAAATTTTTTTATCTGATTCAAACTGTTCCAACTCCAAAATATTCAGCCCTTTCAGGAATTGTGTGCTCTACTTCACCAATTATATTAAAAAAAATCCCGGATTTCCCATAATTCCTTTTTTTTTCTATTTTCCCCATTCAAAATGAATTGTCCATTTTTCAAACTTCCACAATTCCCACATTTTTCAACCGATTCAAAACATTCCACCTTCAACACATTCAATTCCTCCTGGACATTTAAACTATAATTTTTCCACGTTCAACAAATTTCCAGAATTCCTGGTTTTCCAAAGCCCTATTTCCACCCTTTTTTCTGGCGACTACTCCTCCCGTATTTTCCAACCCGCTTCAACCGTTCCACTGTCAAAACATTCCTCTTAATCAGGACAAAAAACCAAGTTGTTTTTTGAACTGGAAAAATTCCCAGTTTTCCCAAAATTCCAGGGATTCCGTAATTCCATTTCTCAATTCAACATGTTACTACTTCAACACTTCTTGACTGATTTGAAAAATGTCAACACCAACTATTTCAACTCTTTCAGACCATTCAAGTTGTTTATCATTTTCAAAAAAATTCCCGCTTTTCCCAAAATTCCCATTTAAATCAATGGGACATTCTTCAAAGTTCCGCAATTCCTAAAAATTTTTTATCTGATTCAAACTGTTCCAACTCCAAAATATTCAGCCCTTTCAGGAATTGTGTGCTCTACTTCACCAATTATATTAAAAAAAATCCCGGATTTCCCATAATTCCTTTTTTTTTCTATTTTCCCCATTCAAAATGAATTGTCCATTTTTCAAACTTCCACAATTCCCACATTTTTCAACCGATTCAAAACATTCCACCTTCAACACATTCAATTCCTCCTGGACATTTAAACTATAATTTTTCCACGTTCAACAAATTTCCAGAATTCCTGGTTTTCCAAAGCCCTATTTCCACCCTTTTTTCTGGCGACTACTCCTCCCGTATTTTCCAACCCGCTTCAACCGTTCCACTGTCAAAACATTCCTCTTAATCAGGACAAAAAACCAAGTTGTTTTTTGAACTGGAAAAATTCCCAGTTTTCCCAAAATTCCAGGGATTCCGTAATTCCATTTCTCAATTCAACATGTTACTACTTCAACACTTCTTGACTGATTTGAAAAATGTCAACACCAACTATTTCAACTCTTTCAGACCATTCAAGTTGTTTATCATTTTCAAAAAAATTCCCGCTTTTCCCAAAATTCCCATTTAAATCAATGGGACATTCTTCAAAGTTCCGCAATTCCTAAAAATTTTTTATCTGATTCAAACTGTTCCAACTCCAAAATATTCAGCCCTTTCAGGAATTGTGTGCTCTACTTCACCAATTCTAAAAAAAAATCCCGGATTTCCCATAATTCCTTTTTTTTTTCTATTTTCCCCATTCAAAATGAATTGCCCATTTTTCAAACTTCCACAATTCCCACATTTTTCAACCGATTCAAAACATTCCACCTTCAACACATTCAATTCATCCTGGACATTTAAACTATAATTTTTCCAAGTTCAACAAATTTCCAGAATTCCTGGTTTTCCAAAGCCCTACTTCCACCCTTTTTTCAGGCGACTTCTCCTCCCATATTTTTCAACCCGCTTCAACCGTTCCACTGTCAAAATATTTCTCTTAATCAGGACAAAAAAACCAAGTTGTTTTTTGAACTGGAAAAATTCCCAGTTTTCCCAAAATTCCAGGAATTCCGTAATTCCATTTCTCAATTCAACATGTTACTACTTCAACACTTCTTGACTGATTTGTAAAATGTCAACACCAACTATTTCAACTCTTTCAGACCATTCAAGTTATTTATCATTTTCAAAAAAATTCCCGCTTTTCCCAAAATTCCCAAATTTTGGGGAAATTCCCATTTAAATCAATGGGACATTCTTCAAAGTTCCACAATTCCAGATTTTTTTTATCTGATTCAAAATGTTCCAACTCCAAAATATTCAGCCCTTTCAGGAATTGTGTGCTCTACTTCACCAATTCTAAAAAAAATTCCCGGATTTCCCATAATTCCTTTTTTTTTTTCTATTTTCCCCATTCAAAATGAATTGTCCATTTTTCAAACTTCCACAATTCCCACATTTTTCAACCGATTCAAAACATTCCACCTTCAACACATTCAATTCATCCTGGACATTTAAACTATAATTTTTCCACGTTCAACAAATTTCCAGAATTCCTGGTTTTCCAAAGCCCTATTTCCACCCTTTTTTCTGGCGACTACTCCTCCCGTATTTTCCAACCCGCTTCAACCGTTCCACTGTCAAAACATTCCTCTTAATCAGGACAAAAAAACAAGTTGTTTTTTGAACTGGAAACATTCTCTGTTTTCCCAAAATTCCAGGAATTCCATTTCTCAATTCAACATGTTACTACTTCAACACTTCTTGACTGATTTGAAAAATTTCAACACCAACTATTTCAACTCTTTCAGACCATTCAAGTTGTTCATCATTTTCAAAAAAATTCCCGCTTTTCCCAAAATTCCCAAATTTTGGGGAAATTCCCATTTAAAACAATGGGACATTCTTCAAAGTTCCACAATTCCTAATTTTTTTTATCTGATTCAAAATGTTCCAACTCCAAAATATTCAGCCCTTTCAGGAATTGTGTGCTCTACTTCACCAATTATAAAAAAAAAATCCCAGATTTCCCATAATTCCTTTTTTTTTCTATTTTCCCCATTCAAAATGAATTGTCCATTTTTCAAACTTCCACAATTCCCACATTTTTCAACCGATTCAAAACATTCCACCTTCAACACATTCAATTCATCCTGGACATTTAAACTATAATTTTTCCACGTTCAACAAATTTCCAGAATTCCTGGTTTTCCAAAGCCCTATTTCCACCCTTTTTTCTGGCGACTACTCCTCCCATATTTTTCAACCCGCTTCAACCGTTCCACTGTCAAAACATTCCTCTTAATCAGGACAAAAAACCAAGTTGTTTTTTGAACTGGAAAAATTCCCAGTTTTCCCAAAATTCCAGGAATTCCGTAATTCCATTTCTCAATTCAACATGTTACTACTTCAACACTTCTTGACTGATTTGAAAAATTTCAACACCAACTATTTCAACTCTTTCAGACCCTTCAAGTTGTCTATCATTTTCAAAAAAATTCCCGCTTTTCCCAAAATTCCCAAATTTTGGGGAAATTCCCATTTAAATGGGACATTCTTCAAAGTTCCACAATTCCTAATTTTTTTTTATCTGATTCAAAATGTTCCAACTCCAAAATATTCAGCCCTTTCAGGAATTGTGTGCTCTACTTCACCAATTCTAAAAAAAAAATCCCGGATTTCCCATAATTCCTTTTTTTTTTCTATTTTCCCAATTCAAAATGAATTGTTCATTTTTCAAACTTCCACAATTCCCACATTTTTCAACCGATTCAAAACATTCCACCTTCAACACATTCAATTCATCCTGGACATTTAAAATATAATTTTTTCACGTTCAACAAATTTCCAGAATTCCTGGTTTTCCAAAGCCCTATTTCCACCCTTTTTTCTGGCGACTACTTCTCCCATATTTTCTAACCCGCTTCAACCGTTCCACTGTCAAAACATTCCTCTTAATCAGGACAAAAAACCAAGTTGTTTTTTGAACTGGAAAAATTCCCAGTTTTCCCAAAATTCCAGGAATTCCGTAATTCCATTTCTCAATTCAACATGTTACTACTTCAACACTTCTTGACTGATTTGAAAAATTTCAACACCAACTATTTCAACTCTTTCAGACCATTCAAGTTGTTTATCATTTTCAAAAAAAATAATAAGCAGGGGCGTCCATGGAAACGTTGCTTGGATGGCAACATATGTTGCTCCAAAACCTGTATGTACCTTTCAGCATTAATGGCGCCTTCACAGATGTGTAAGTTACCCATGTCTTGGGCACTAATACACCCCCATACCATCACAGATGCTGACTTTTACACTTTGTGCCTATAACAATCCGGATGGTTCTTTTCCTCTTTGGTCCGGAGGACACGACGTCCACAGTTTCCAAAAACAATTTGAAATGTGGACTCGTCAGACCACAGAACACTTTTCCACTTTGCATCAGTCCATCTTAGATGAGCTCAGGCCCAGCGAAGCCGACGGCGTTTCCGGGTGTTGTTGATAAACGGTTTTCGCCTTGCATAGGAGAGTTTTAACTTGCACTTACATGTAGCGACCAACTGTAGTTACTGACAGTGGGTTTGTGAAGTGTTCCTGAGCCCATGTGGTGATATCCTTTACACACTGATGTCGCTTGTTGATGCAGTACAGCCTGAGGGATCGAAGGTCACGGGCTTAGCTGCTTACGTGCAGTGATTTCTCCAGATTCTCTGAACCCTTTGATGATATTACGGACCGTAGATGGTGAAATCCCTAAATTCCTTGCAATAGCTGGTTGAGAAAGGTTTTTCTTAAACTGTTCAACAATTTGCTCACGCATTTGTTGACACAGTGGTGACCCTCGCCCCATCCTTGTTTGTGAATGACTGAGCATTTTATGGAATCTACTTTTATACCCAATTTGCCTGTTCACCTGTGGGATGTTCCAAATAAGTGTTTGATGAGCATTCCTCAACTTTATCAGTATTTATTGCCACCTTTCCCAACTTCTTTGTCACGTGTTGCTGGCATCAAATTCTAAAGTTAATGATTATTTGCAAAAAAAAAAAAATGTTTATCAGTTTGAACATCAAATATGTTGTCTTTGTAGCATATTCAACTGAATATGGGTTGAAAATTATTTGCAAATCATTGTATTCCATTTATATTTACATTTAACACAATTTCCCAACTCACATGGAAACGGGGTTTGTATTCATTTTTTTTTTTTTTATGTATTTTTCTCCATTTCTAAATGCTGATAATGAACACCCTGTGCAACATTCTTCCTTATGTCTCTTAATAGAAGAGTCGTGTGAGGTCAATTAATCACTTTATTGCCACTATCATCAATATGTCACATGGCTACCTTGTTAATGTCATGTTGTCGCCTCTCATTACTTTATCAACTCATTGCTTTCCCCCTCCTCCATATTTGCACAAGGAGGCATAACATAAAATCTGCTTCGCTTTGTTTTGACCTCACTCCTAAAGTTGAAAATAGAATCCATACAGATGATTGCAACTGTGATTTAAAACAATATTTTGTTTTTTTAAAAAGATGTGTATTGATTGTTGGGCTTGTATTAAGTAGAAATGGTTTGGCAAAATGTTTACTGATGATGTTAATCAATGAATGGGTGGATGACTGAATGAATCTAGTAGTTATGGACAGTCTTCACTATCAATCCATCAACAAAAACAAAAAACAATGGCAAAATGAAAGCGACAACATGGTCAGACGTATAAGTAAATTCACTGATTGAAGGACCTACAGTATCCTGGTTATTTTCAGGGGCGTTTAAAATGTGTAAAAGTATGTTATTTTTCTCCAAATATAATGTATAATTACCGTATTATTCGGACTATAAGGCGGACTTAAAATCCTTTAATTTGATCAAAACTCGACAGTGCGCCTTATAACTCGGTGTGCCTAATGTATGGAATAATTCTGGTTGTGCTTACCGACCTCGGAGCTATTTTATTTGGTACATGGTGTAGTGATAAGTGTGACCAGTAGATGGCAGTCACACATAAGAGCATACTTGCCAACCCTCCCGGATTTTCCGGGAGACTCCCGAAATTCAGCGCCTCTCCCAAAAACCTCCCGGGACAAATTTTCTCCCGAAAATCTCCCGAAATTCAGGCGGACTCAGGTCCTCATGGGTTTATTGTTAGACAGCTTCATTAACGTCCTCCCAGCGCGGCAACAACACACAACAACAGCAGTCACGTTTTTGTATAAAGCAGTTCGTCTGCCGTAAACATGTTGTGACACTCTTAAACAGGACAATACTGCCATCTAGTGCATTTGATGAAAGCACTTTTGTGCGTGCCACACATCAATGCATCATCAGAGAGGGTGTTCAGCATGGTTAGAAAAATAGCGACAGAATAGAACAAGGATGGACAATTCAACCCTTAACTCAACAATGAGTAGATGAGTGTTATGTGTGTGTATATGTGTAAATAAATGAACACTGAAATTCAAGTATTTATATATATATATATATATATATATATATATATATACATATATATATATAAATATATATATATATATATATATATATATATATATATATATTAAAATAGATATATATACGTATATATATTAAAATAGATATATATACGTATATATATATATATATATATATATATATATATATACATATAATAAAATAAATATATATACATATAATAAAATAAATATATATATATATATATGTATATATATATATAGCTAGAATTCACTGAACGTCAAGTATTTCTTATATATATATATATATATATATATATATATACACATATATATATATATATATATATATATACACACATATATGTATATATATATATATATATATATATATATATATACACATATATATATATATATATATATATATATATATATATATATATATATATATATATATATATATATACATATATATATACATATATATATGAAATACTTGACTTGGTGAATTCTACCTGTAAATATACTCCTCCCCTTTTAGCCACGCCCCCAACCACGCCCCAAGCCACGCCCCCGTCCCACCCCGACCCCGCCCACCCCCACCTCCCGAAATCGGAGGTCTCAAGGTTGGCAAGTATGCATAAGAGATACGTGTAGACTGCAATATGACTAAAGTAAACAACACCAACATTTTATATGTTCCATTGAAAATATAGAAATGGCATTCAAACGGCGCTCAAAAAACTATCAAAATGTTTTAGCACGACTTTGGTAAGCTATGATGGATTGTACTGTGCTTATACATACGAGTATTATTATGGTGTGTGTATAAGGTAAGACATATTATCTGGCGTTTTGTTTCTTATTATGCAAAAGCAACTTTTCTTACCTTCTGGTACCTGCTGATCTGTATTTGGGATCTGCACAAGTCCATGTCAGGTTCAAACACTGATGACATCTATTAAACAAGACAAGAAGCAAGGAATTAAACAGAGGCATAATTCAATTTGGCTCAATTGAGGAGAAACGCGTAGACCTGTATCCTTGTACAGTGTCCCCACCACGCTCTGACCAAAGATTGTACGCCTCCTCTTTTATTTGGACTTTCCCTGATTACAAGGCAACAACTGTTTCTAAAGAAAGGGGGTCGTAAACAGCCGCTGCCTTTGGTCACAAAACAGTTCGAAGAAAAGGTGCCTGGAGGATAGTCAGGCCCTGCTTCCTCTCCGCTTTGTAGGTCTCTGGTCAAGATAAAATCTTCCTGTGGATTACAATACATCAAAGAAACCGACACCTTCATGTCGCTTCCCATCCTACACAGTGGAGTTTTACAAGCCTTTTGATTGGTAAGATCAAATACAGCTTGTGTCTGCTCGCCAGGAACTCATTGAAACACAAAGTTTTGTGATAACTTAGATACAATTATTTTGACAGTCCTGAAAATATGCGCGCGTCCGCCTTTGTAGTCCGTGGCAACACCGTAGTCGATAAGCTTTTTCTAGTTATGGGACATTCATCCTCCGCTGTTGCCATTACTAATATAAAGTAGTGTAAAGTTCTTACTTATATCTGTCAGTAAACTCGCCATGAAAGCGCTAAAACATACCGGTGTAGTGTGTTTACATTATTCACCCAAGGAACTTTTGTTATTAGAGAGTTCCGGTTGGACGTTTTTTCACGGGACACATTTCCCGTCACTAGTGAGCCACGGATGAGGAGATGCTGCTCCGTTATTGATTGAAGTAAAGTCTGAATGTCATTAAAACAGTTACTTTTGACACTTCTTCCACTCCCGTCCTTGCACGCTACACCGCTACAACAAAGATGACGGAGAGAAGACGCCGTCGAAGGTGAGCCACGTAAATAAGACCGCCCACAAAACGGCGACTGTCAGAAAGCGACTTGAAGATGATCTGTAAAACATCATCTATGCAACATTTTGACCAAAGAACCACCATTACATGTTATGTAGACCACAAGAAGTGTTTTCCATAAAGAAAAAAATAATCATAATATGACCCCTTTAATGCGCCTTATAATCCGGTGCGCCTTTTGTATGAAAATACACCTGACTAGACTCGCTCATCGGCAGTGCGCCTTATAATCCGGTGCGCCCTATGGTCCGAAAAATACAGTATTGGGATTTTCATTGCCTGACTTGAAACCTTATAATTAGAGATGTCCGATAATATCGGACTGCCGATATTATCGGCCGATAAATGCTTTAAAATGTAATATCGGAAATAATCGGTATCGGTTTCAAAAAGTAAAATTTATGACTTTTTTAAACGCCGCTATTCGGAGCGGTACACGGACGTAGGGAGAAGTACAGAGTGCCAATAAACCTTAAAGGCACTGCCTTTGCGTGCCGGCCCAGTCACATAATATCTACGGCTTTTCCCACACACAAGTGAATGCAAGGCACACTGAGGGTGGCCGTATAAACAACTTTAACACTGTTACAAATATGCGCCACACTGTGAACCCACACCAAACGAGAATGACATACACATTTCGGGAGAACATCCGCACCGTAACACAACATAAACACAACAGAACAAATACCCAGAAACTCTTGCAGCACTAATTCTTCCGAGACGCTACAATATAAACCCCCCGCTATACCCCCTACCCCCAAAACCCCGCCCACCTCAACCTCCTCGTGCTCTCTCAGGGAGAGCATGTCCCAAATTCCAAGCTGCTGTTTTGAGGCATGTTAAAAAAAATAATGCACTTTGTGACTTCAATAATAAATATGGCAGTGCCATTTTTTTTCATAACTTGAGTTGATTTATTTTGGAAAACCTTGTTACATTGTTTAATGCATCACAACAAAATTAGGCATAATAATGTGTTAATTCCACAACTGTTTATATCGGTTTCGGTTGATATCGGAATCGGTAATTAAGAGTTGGACAATATCGGAATATCGGCAAAAAAGCCATTATCGGACATCTCTACTTATAATGACCTTATTATTTAGCACTTTTCATTGTCTCCTTGTTGACCGCAGACACAAAACTCGGCGGCATGGCGGAGAATGACTCAATGGTACTCTCCCGTCCTTATGCCTGGGTGCAGTGTTATGTTGAGCAGGGAATCATACATTCCAAGCAGCACCTTTCTGTCCTTTTCCATAAAAGAGGTCCATCCTGTTGACTATGCAAAGCTTTAACCCTGTATCGCCTTTCCTCTGAATGCTCCCGGCCATTTATCGTGACCCAGAGACCTGCTCGGTTCCTGCAGGTCACGAGGGCCCAACTAACACATTTGACAGGGACAGTGTTTCATTCATGAGTCAGACCATTCAGTGTCTTCCACACAGAGTCATGCAGGGATTATAGAAAGTGAGCAAAAACCCCATATGATCCATGAGCAGTGGTTGTGGAATGTCCACGCACAAAGTAGGTTCCTTTTTCAGCAGCACCCGACATTTATTCCCGAGGATGGGCAGGACTGCCATGATCTAATATTCACTTGGATGTCTCTTAAAGGCACAGACCTCTCGTCTTGGGGATGTTCTTTTCACGCCACTATCATTGTTGTTTTCTTATTACGGACAAAAGAAATACAAGATTAAAGAAATATGAACATGACCGGATTTAATGCAATAATAAGGTTTTATAAGTGCGTAGAAATGTACTGACTCAGGCAGTACGAGAGGGTTAGGGTTGGGTTTGGGGTTAGGCTAAGCCACATGCAGCTCCATGGAGCTTTTTCAAAAATGTATGGAAATGAAAAAAAAAAAATTGTAATATGGTTTCTGTAGGAGGACAAACACAACTCAAACCTTCCCAATTGTTAGAAAGCCCACTGTTTAATATGTTTATCTTTCACTGATGAGAGTGCCATTTTGTCCTACTAATTTCAGCGGCCCTTGAACTCACCGTTGTGTGGACTGTGACTCAACAGTTTGTTTACATGCATAACTTTCTCCGACGCTGCCACAGAAAGGCGTGTTTTATGCCACTCCTTTTTTGTCTCATTTCATCCACCAAACATTTTATACTGTGCGTGAATTTACAAAGGTGAGCGTTGTTGATGTTATTGCATACTTGCCAACCTTGAGACCTCCGATTTCGGGAGGTGGGGGTGGGCGTGGTTGGGGGCGTGGCTAAAAGGGGAGGAGTATATTTACAGCTAGAATTCACCAAGTCAAGTATTTCATATATATATATATATATATAAGAAATACTTGACGTTCAGTGAATTCTAGCTATATATATATATATATATATATATATTTATTTTATTATTTATATATATATATATATATACATATGTATATTTTATTATATATTTATATATATATATATATATATATATATATATACATATATATATTAGAGATGCGCGAATAGGCAATTATTTCATCCGCAACCGCATCAGAAAGTCGTCAACCATCCGCAATCCACCCGATCTAACATTTGATCAGAACCGCACCCGCCCGCCATCCGCCCGCACCCGCCCGTTGTTATATATCTAATATAGACGATGCAAGGCATTAGTGAGGTTATAAAGCTTTTGCCTGTTAATGAAAGGAGACTGATCCAATGCAGCACGGACATTCGCGTGCCACGCTGTCACGACCCAGACGCACACCAGTGCGCAATCAAATGGGAGCCGCGCTGAGCGCACCTCCAAGCGCGTCTCGCTGCAGGCGACGGCCGGGTATGGGCCCGACGCTCCAGCGCCATCCATTTTCAGGGCTAGTTGATTCGGCAGGTGGGTTGTTACACACTCCTTAGCGGGTTCCGACTTCCATGGCCACCGTCCTAGCTGCTGTCTATATCAACCAGGGTGAGCCCCACCCCTTTCGTGAGCGCACTGCGCGCGGAGTGACCCCTGTTACGCGCCCCCGGCAACAGGGGTGGCGGGCAGGTAAGCTGCGCGGGCGGAGCGCGCGGAGTGACCCCTGTTACGAGCCCCCGGCCACGGGGGTGGCGGGCAGGTAAGCTGCTTACCTGCTGCGCGTGACGCCGGCCGCGGCGAAGGCGGACGAGGCGGGGTGTCGGTGCGGTGGGCGCGGTGGTGACCCTGGACGTGCGTCGGGCCCTTCTCGCGGATCAGCTACGGCTCCCGGTGGGGCCCTCTCGGGGGAATGGGCCTCGGTCCCGGACCCCGGCGAGGCGTCCCTTCTCCGCTCCGTAAAAGTGTCCATCTCTTTTCTTTTTTTTTTCTTCTGTTGTGGCATATGCCGCAGGTGCCTGCTCGTTTTTCGTATGTGGGTAACAACATTTAACTATGTATATATATTTCCGAATTGGTTTAACTGCCACCCGCCTGAATCTATTTAAAATCTAATTTTTTTTTAACCACCCGACCCGACCCGACCCGACCCGCGGATAAAATCTAATTTTTTTAAATTTCATCCGCCCGATCCGCGGACTCCGCGGTTGTGCCCGCAAACCGCGCATCTCTAATATATATATATATATATATATATATATAATAAATACTTGAATTTCAGTGTTCATATATTTACACATATACACACACATAACACTCATCTACTCATTGTTGAGTTAAGGGTTGAATTGTCCATCCTTGTTCTATTCTCTGTCACTATTTTTCGAACCATGCTGAACACCCTCTCTGATGATGCATTGCTGTGTGGCACGCAAAAAGTGCTTTCATCAAATGCACTAGATGGCAGTATTGTCCTGTTTAAGAGTGTCACAACATTGCTGTTTACGGCAGACGAACTGCTTTACGGTATACAAAAAAGTGACTGCTGTTGTTGTGTGTTGTTGCCACGCTGGGAGGACGTTAATGAAACTGCCTAACAATAAACCCACATAAGAAACCAAGAACTCGCCCTCCATCATTCTATAGTTATAACGTGATTGGGCAGGTACGCTTTTTTATAGTGTGGAGGACCTGAGTCCGCCTGAATTTCGGGAGATTTTCGGGAGAAAATTAGTCCCGGGAGGTTTTCGGGAGAGGCGCTGAATTTCGGGAGTCTCCCGGAAAATCCGGGAGGGTTGGCAAGTATGTGTTATTGACTTGTTGGAGTGATAATCAGGCATATTTGGTCACTGCATGAATGCAAGCTAATCGATGCTAACATACTATTTAGGCTAGCTGTAAGTACATATTGCATCATTATGCCTCGCCATGTTGTTCCAGACCACAGCAAACGTTACCAAGCTTGCCGAGATTGTAATAAACCCATTAGAAGAAGACAGCCTGCTGTTTCCTTTAACTTGGACACACACATCTATACCTTTGGCCATTATAAGACAGTCATTTCCAGGAGTTATCTCACCTTTTGAGAAGTTTTACTAATGTTTTCCAATGTTGTAAAAATGTGTAGAATAAATATTATATTTCAACATTTCTGTCAACAAAGATTTGCGTCAGCCTGCGACACATAGTCGTTTTGATAGTAGGCTAATATAGCTAATTAGAAATTAAACATTTTTGTGGCTCCAGACAGATTACTATTTTGTATTTGTGGTCCAATACGGCTCTTTCAACATTTTGGGTTGCCGACCCCTGGGCTAACCCTATGATGCTTTTAAGCACAACACTGACAAATCACTCGATCACTATTTGCCAGGTGTTTCAAACTCATTTTCATAGAGGGCCGCTTTTTTTTTACAGTGAATAATATACAGTATGAATATAAATGTGTATATATAAAACATGTGTATTATTGTCTATGTATTTGATTATGCTTTTTATGTACACTGTACAAAACCAAATCTTTAGATTGGAGATGTCCGATAATGGCTTTTTTGCCGATATCCGATATTCTCCAACTCTTAATTACTGATTCCGATATCAAGCGATACCGATATATACAGCCGTGGAATTAACACATTATTATGCCTAATTTTGTTGTGATGCCCCGCTGGATGCATTAAACAATGTAACAAGGTTTTCCAAAATAAATCAACTCAAGTTTTGGAAAAAAGTGCCAACATGGCACTGCCATATTTATTATTGAAGTCACAAAGTGCATTATTTTTTTTAACATGCCTCAAAACAGCAGCTTGGAATTTGGGACATGCTCTCCCTGAGAGAGCATGAGGAGGTTGAGGTGGGCGGGGTTGGGTGGGGTGGGGGGCTAGCGGGGGTGTATATTGTAGCGTCCCGGAAGAGTTAGTGCTGCAAGGGGTTCTGGGTATTTGTTCTGTTGTGTTTATGTTGTGTTACGGTGCGGATGTTCTCCCGAAATATCAATCAATCAATCAATCAATGTTTATTTATATAGCCCTAAATCACAAGTGTCTCAAAGGGCTGCACAAGCCACAACGACATCCTCGGTACAAAGCCCACATAAGGGCAAGGAAAAACTCACCCCAGTGGGACGTCGATGTGAATGACTATGAGAAACCTTGGAGAGGACCGCATATGTGGGTAACCCCCCCCCCTCTAGGGGAGACCGAATGCAATGAATGTCGAGTGGGTCTGACATAATATTGTGAGAGTCTAGTCCATAGTGGATCCAGCATAATAGTAAGAGTCCAGTCCATAGTGGGGCCAGCAGGAGACCATCCCGAGCGGAGACGGGTCAGCAGCGCAGAGAAGGAAGAGGGGAGCAGAGGAGAAAAGAAAAGAAACGGCAGATCAACTGGTCTAAAGGGAGGTCTATTTAAAGGCTAGAGTATACAAATGAGTTTTAAAGTGTGTTTGTCATTCTTGTTTGGTGTGGGTTCACAGTGTGGCGCATATTTGTAACAGTGATAAAGTTGTCAATACGGCCACCCTCAGTGTGACCTGTATGGCTGTTGACCAAGTATGCCTTGCATTCACTTGTGTGTGTGAAAAGCCGTAGATGTTATGTGATTGGGCCGGCACGCAAAGGCAGTGCCTTTAAGGTTTATTGGCGCTCTGTACTCCTCCCTACGTCCGTGTACACAGCGGCGTTTTAAAAAGTCATAAATTATACTTTTTGAAACAGATACCGATAATTTTGAAACCGATACCGCTAATTTCCGATATTACATTTTAAAAATTTATTTTTCAAGTTAAACATGATTTTCAAGGTAAAAAAAGTTTTTCAAGGTAAAAATTTTTTTTCAAGGTAAAAAATGATTTTCAAGGTAAAAAATGATTTTCAAGGTAACAATTTTTTTTCAAGGTAAATTTTTTTTTTCAAGATTAAAAATGATTTTCAAGGTAAAAAATGATTTTCAAGGTAAAAAATGATTTTCAAGGTAAAAAAATTTTTTTAAAGAAAACATTTTTTTTCAAGGTACAATTTTTTTTTCTAGGTTAAAAATGATTTTCAAGGTAAAAAAACAAATTTTAAGGTAAAAAAAAAATTTCAAGGTAAAACTTTTTTTTCAAGGTTAAAAATGATTTTCAAGGTAAAAAATGATTTTCATTTATCGGCCGATAATATCGGCAGTCCGATATTAGCGAACATCTCTAGGCACAACCTTTTGTTGGTTCCGTACACTAACTTGACTCATAGAAGCATAGATCAGTGTTTTTCAACCTTTTCTGAGCCTAGGCACATTTTTTTCATCGAGGCACACCACCAGCAGAAGACAATCCCTAGATTGTACTGTTAAAAACTGTCAACTCAGTCGCCTACAATTTTACCGTAATATTTGCAGTTTAGTTAATAAATTCATAAAAGAACCAAACTTCATGAATGTTTTTTGTGCTCCAATCACTCTATCACAAAAAAATAAGAGTTGTAGAAATGATTGGAAACTCACGACAGCCATGACATGATGTTCTTTACAAGTGTATGTACACTTTTGACCACGACTGTATGTTTAGCAATTTAATGCCAAATGTACTGGCCTACTGACCGAGTAAATATTTTCTATTTACCTTTCTACTGGTTATGGCTGACCTGACAAAAACACAGTGTAATGCAGCCAGAGCCCCCTAATGGTGTAACAAAAAGTGCAGATGAAAATGTGAGAGAAGAGGGAAGCAGCTGACGATGATTTATGCAGAGTACATAATGCAATAAAATGTGTAAATGTTCTTTGGGATTGGCTGACGGAGCCATGAGATCACGTAACCTTTTCCAAAGACATTTTGGAGATGTGACATCTGCCTAAAATATGGCGTATTATTCTGGTCTTGTGGGGCCGTAACTGAATGGCGTGCTGATGCCGGGCGCAGGACACGTATAAAGAAGCAAAAAATGATGTGCGAGTTAGTGGCGTGTCAAGCCTTGCTTGCAGTGGTCATTAACACTTTCTAATCTTCTCATACGTCACCATGTGGAACTATGTACAGTTTGTAAAGAGAAGGTCAGGGAGCAGATGACACCTTTAAACAGTGTAAACATCAGTGACGTGCAGTCACTAGAGGCAGGTGAGGCGGGGCCTCACCTGCCATCATGGAAAGAAAAAAAAAGTAAAAAGAAAAAAAAAAAATTAAATTGTTTTATGTATCCAGTGATTATACTATAAAGTTATTTTCCATTTAACTTCACCAGTTTTAGATCATTTTTATTCAAAATCGCTGAATTTTCACATTTGCCGTTCAAATACTGAGAAGAGACGGTGCGGTGAACAGCAGCCAGTTGAGGCACGTCACTCAGTGCCTCAACATGGATTGCGCAATGACTCGGCTAACTGCTGGCCTGCTGTGCAGTGAGACTGTATTGCTATATGAACTATATTATACATTTCCATAGTTTAGTTAGCTGAGGTATATAATGTACAGTGTATTTTGTCAACAACTGTATGTGTGTAACGTATTTCTTGTGCCGAGCGATCATAAAACGGCTGCAAAAGACGCACTGGCTGAGGCTCCAGTAGCCCCGCCTCCTGCACCCCCGCCGTAGAATTGTTATATCAACTAAAGCCCACACTTAAACTTTCCACGTGCAAGATTGAATCTATTTAAAAAAATTATTTCATAAGAAACCAAAAAGTGCAAAAACAATAATGTTGGTGTTGAAGGAGTTGTGAATGACTGCAGGGCCACAACATTAGGTACACCTGCAGACTGCAGGTGTACCTAATTCACAACTCCTCCAACACGAACATTATTGTTTTTGCACTTTTTGGCTTCTTATTAAATAACTTTTGTAACCTATTTTCATGGGCTTTTCTCTTTGTGATATTAATTTACTGTTATGCGCTGCTATAGAGTATATGCCTTGAGCTCTTATTTTGAAGGCGCTAAGAGCGGAAGTGATGTCACGTTGCGGAGGTTTTTGAAAGAAGGTAAATAAAGTGGTCCTCGTGTAAACTGGAGCCTCCGTGTTTGTTATTTTGTAGTTTCATACAGTATAGGCGACATTTATAAACCCTCGGTTACACTTTTTTAAATAGATTCAATCTTGCACGTGGAAAGTTTAAGTGAGGGCTTTAGTTGCGGCGCATGGACTTAATTTCTAAGTAAAGGTAAGACCATAATAACGTTTTTTTTTTATTAAATGTGCTTTTTTGTGTGCTACAGTTTGTATGTGTAAAGTTAAAGTTAAGTTAAAGTACCAATGATTGTCACACACACACTAGGTGTAATGAAATTTGTCCTCTGCATTTGACCCATCCCCTTGATCACCCCCTGGGAGGTGAGGGGAGCAGTGGGCAGCAGCGGCGCCGTGCCTGGGAATCATTTTTGTTAATTTAACCCCCAATTCCAAGCCTTGATGCTGAGTGCCAAGCAGGGAAGAATGCTGGTATGAGCTTTTAAACATAACCCGTTAACTGCTGCCAATCAAATGGTGAATAAGATACTCTTTAGGGTTCATATGTTTGTAAATCTGACTGTGATGAAGTCAGTGCCTCACTAGCCATCAACCTCACCGCACGTCACTGGTAAACATATAACAGGTCCTACTAGGGTTGTACGGTATACCAGTACTAGTATAGTATCGCGGTACTAATGAATCAAAAACGGTATTATACTCTGTTTGAAAAGTACCGTTTCACCATGTATATTTTTTTACAGGCATGACAGCGCCTCGTCACGTCGTGACATTGCTGGTTTTACGAGCAGAGGAGCATGTTCGGCAGCGCACAATCACAGAGTACTTACAAGCAGACACAGTGTGTAGACAGAAAAGGGAGAACGGACGCATTTTGGCTTAAAAACTAACGATAAAGGTGAAGTTATAACACTGAAACACCCTCAGGAAGAGGTGCTTTCCGACATAGCTAGCTAGTTAGCTGCTAAATCACTAATCCTCGTCTCCATGGCGACAAATAAAGTGAGTTTCTTACAAGTACCATTATCACTGCAGGACGAGGAATAGCTAAACATCACACACCATAGGAGGATACAATAGCTCACCGGCGTCACAATGTAAACAAACGCCATGGGTGGATCTACACCTGACATCCACTGTAATGATACCAAGTACAAGAAAATATCTAGTCGATACTACTATGATTACATCAATATTTTTTATCGTCACAAAATCTTTTTTTTTTAACATTCATATTATGTTTATAAACTCAGGAAATATGACTTAAATTATGACCATATATGATCCTGTAACTACTTGGTATCGGATCGATACCTAGATTTGTGGTATCATCCAAAACTAATGTAAAGTATCCAAACAACAGAAGAATAAGTGATTATTACATTTTAACAGAAGTGTAGATAGAACATGTTGAAATGGAATATAAGCAGATATTAACAGTAAATGAACAAGTGGATTAATAATCCATTTTTACAGCTTGTCCTTTATAATTTAGACAAATAGGTGTATAAATGACACAATATGTTACTGCATATGTCAGCAGACTAATTAGGAGCCTTTGTTTGTTTACTTACTACCAAAAGACAAGTTGTCTTGTATGTTCACTATTTTATTTAAGTACAAAATTGTTATTTGATTGCAATAATAAACATATGTTTAATGTACCCTAAGATTTATTGTTAAAATAAAGCCAATAATGCCATTTTTTTGTCGTCTCCTTTATTTAGAAAAGTATCAAAATGTATCAAAATATATTTTGGTACCAATACCGGTATTAGGACACCCTAATCTGGACATACTAATTGTATTTGAATTATGTGAAAAATAAATGTTACCTTTTTGTACCTTTCGGTCTTCTTTGGACCTTTTTAGAACAAAATCCTAGCTACTATTTTGAAATGTTCCAATGTTTTGTATGTGTTTAGAAAAATGAATTCCAACACTTTGCTTTGTAGATTTTAACAAAGCTGCTTATGTATGACATGCTTGGGATTCCACTCGTTTCATTTGATTAAAACCAATGTATTTTTTGCTGCCTCATTTTGGAGCATTGCGTGTACAGTACGGGCCAAGAGTTTGGACACACCTTCTCATTCAATGTGTTTTCTTTATTTTCATGACTATTTACATTGTATATTGTCACTGAAGGCATCGAAACTATGAATGAACACATGTGGAGTTATGTACTTAACAAAAAAATGTGCAAAGTGAAAGCCATTTATCAACAACACCCAGAAACGCCGCCGGCTTCGCTGGGCCCGAGCTCATCTAAGATGGACTGATGAAAAGTGGAAAAGTGTTCCGACGAGTCCGCGTTTCACATTTTTGCACACTCTTGGCGTTCTCTCCATGACATACTTGCCAACCCTCCCGAATTTTCCGGGAGACTCCCGAAATTCAGCGCCTCTCCCGAAAACCTCCCGGGACAAATATTCTCCCGAAAATCTCCCGATTTCCAGCCGGAGCTGGAAGCCACGCCCCCTCCAGCTCCATGCGGACCTGAGTGAGGACAGCCTTTTTTCACGACGGGAGGACAACAGGGTGACAAGAACTAAATCATCCAGACTAGACATAAGTCGTATTATTATGTTTATTTTACCTAAAAATAAATATATTTATTAATTAAAAAAAAAAAAAAAACTAAATACATTTTTACTATATTTTGCTAAAAACATCAAAATTAATTGTATTTTTATTTGTATTTTTTTGTGACTCCTTATTACATCCAGCCATAGAATTATACATTAAAATAAACATATTTCAAATAATTGATTTTAAATTATCATAATAATTAATTTAAAATGACCATATTTAATTATTAAAATAATTGCTTGTTTATCAACAACTTTAGCATTTTATTCATTACATTTTGAAACTCTCAGAAGCCAAGTTATGTTATATTCCTTAATATTTATTTATGCAAGTTTGAAGTATCAATTATCTAAACACAGTTTTGTTTGCATATTTTCAGGATATATATATATATATATATATATATATATATATATATATATATATATATATATATATATATATATATGAAATACTTGACTTGGTGAATTCTAGCTGTCAATATACTCCTCCCCTCTTAACCACGCCCCCACCCCCCACCTCCCGAAATCGGAGGTCTCAAGGTTGGCAAGTATGCTCCATGAGCTTCAAGCGGTGGTCACCTGAAATGGTTTTCACTTCACGGGTGTGCTTGAAGCTCATCGAGAGAATGCCAAGAGTGTGCAAAGCCGTAATCAGAGCAAAGGGTGGCTATTTTAAAGTTGTTTTCAGTTATTTCACCATTTTTTGTGAAGTACATAACCCTTCAGTGACAATCTACAATGTAAATAGTAGAGATGTCCGATAATATCGGCAGGCCGATATATGCTTTAAAATGTAATATCGGAAATTATCTGTATCATTTTTTTTAATTTATTTTTTTATTAAATCAACATAAAAAACACAAGATACACTTACAATTAGTGCACCAAACCAAAAAACCTCCCTCATTCACACAAAAGGGTTGTTTCTTTCTGTTATTAATATTCTGGTTCCTACATTATATATCAATATATATCAATACAGTCTGCAAGGGATACAGTCCGTAAGCACACGATTGTCCACTAATAGTACTAACCTTTAACAGTTAATTTTACTCATTTTCATTAATTACTAGTTTCTATGCAACTGTTTTTATATTGTTTTACTTTTTTTTTTTTATTCAAAAAAATATTTTTAATTTATTTATCTTATTTTATTTATTTTTTTTTTTTTAAAAGGACCTTATCTTCACCATACCTCGTTGTCCAAATTAGGCATAATAATGTGTTAATTCCACGACTATATATATCGGTATCAGTAATTAAGAGTTGGACAATATCGGAATATCGGCAAAAAAGCCATTATCGGACATCACTAGTAAATAGTCATGAAAATAAAGAAAACGCATTGAATGAGAAGGTGTGTCCAAACTTTTGGCCTGTACTGTAGACTGAGGAGGAAAAAAAACTTTATTTTGGCATTTGCAATATGACCAATGTGAGAAAAATGCAGTGCTAGCCCTAGCTACTGGCTTGGCATGATTATGACAGCTTTTTTTGAAATGTGGACTCGTCAGACCACAGAACACTTTTCCACTTTGCATCAGTCCGTTTTAGATGAGCTCGGGCCCAGCGAAGCCGGCGGCGTTTCTGGGTGTTGTTGATAAATGGCTTTCGCTTTGCATTGTAGAGTTTTAACTTGCACATTATTTTGTTAAGTACCGCATTTTTCGGAGTATAAGTCGCACCGGAGTATAAGTCGCACTGGCCGAAAATGCATAATAAAGAAGGAAAAAAAACATATATAAGTCGCATTTTTTGGTAAAACCCAACACCAAGAATAGACATTTGAAAGGCAATTTCAAAATAAATAAAGAATAGTGAACAACAGGCTGAATAAGTGTACGTTATATGAGGCATAAATAACCAACTGAGAACGTGCCTGGTATGTTAACGTAACATATTTGTCATGTCTGTGTAATCATGTTTTGTTTTAGTCATGTTTTGTTATGTTTAGTTATTAGACTCTTTAGTTTCTGGCTTTTCACTCCCTTGTCTTGTTTCCATAGTTACCCATTAGTTTCACCTGTTCCACATTTGGCCTCATTGTGCACTCTTGTTTGTCACCATAGCAACCCATTAGTTTTCACTTGTCACGTCACGCACCTGTTTCACGTTTTGAGTCACGCACCTGTTTTCACTAATCATGTCTGTAGTATTTAAGTTCATTGTTTTCAGTTTGTCTTTCTGGCGACATCCGGATTCATACCCCTGTCACACTCTGTTTACCTCTGCGCACTTCATGCCATGTCCAAGTAAGTTTTTGTTTATTAATGCCACAGTTAGTGTTTTTGTTTCATTGTTCATAGTTTCTGCCTTTGTGCAAGTTTTGCGTGTATAGCCAAGTTTTGTACCTCCACTGTGAGCGCCTTTTGTTTTTTGAGTGTTAAAATTAAATATGTCTTCACCTTCACGCCATGTCTGGTCCAAATGTTCATTTGCACCACGGGAGAACCAACCACGCCATAGTCCTAGTCCTGACAATATTATGGTAAGAGTCATTCAAATAACTATAACATATAGAACATGCTATACGTTTACCAAACAATCTGTCACTCCTAATCGCTAAATAGTAGTAGCAGGTAGCATCTTTTTTTTCCACAATGCACTTCTGCCATGACCCGCCCCCGCCAAATTCTTATTGGTTGACGTGTGTGTGTGACGATTGCCGATACACGTCTAGTCTCTTACGTGAATGAGATAAATAATATTACTTGATATTTTACAGTAATGTGTTAATAATTTCACACATAAGTCGCTCCTGGGTATAAGTCGCACCCCCGGCCAAACTATAAAAAAAACTGCGATTTATAATCCGAAAAATACGGTACATACTGGGTGTTGTTGATAAATGGCTTTCACTTTGCACATTTTTTTGTTAAGTACATAACTCCACATGTGTTCATTCATAGTTTTGATGCCTTCAGTGACAATCTTCAATATGAATAGCATACCTGCTCGAAGACTTCTATGGAAATGCAAGAACCGAGACTCAGATTTCCCTCGCCCGGACGCGGGTCACCGGGGCCCCCCTCCGGAGCCAGGCCCGGAGTTGGGGCACGATGGCGAGCGCCTGGTGGCCGGGCCTGTCCCCATGGGGCCCGGCCAGGCACAGCCCGAAGAGGCAACGTGGGTCCCCCCTCCAATGGGCTCACCACCCATAGCAGGGGCCATAGAGGTCGGGTGCAATGTGAGCTGGGCGGTAGCCGAAGGCAGGGCACTTGGCGGTCCGATCCTCGGCTACAGAAGCTAGCTCTTGGGACGTGGAACGTCACCTCGCTGGGGGGGAAGGAGCCTGAGCTAGTGCGCGAGGTAGAGAAGTTCCGGTTGGATATAGTCGGACTCACCTCGACGCACAGCAAGGGCTCTGGAACCAGTTCTCTCGAGAGGGGCTGGACTCTCTTCCACTCTGGCGTTGCCAGCAGTGAGAGGCGACGGGCTGGGGTGGCAATTCTTGTTGCCCCCCGGCTCAGAGCCTGCATGTTGGAGTTCAACCCGGTGGACGAGAGGGTAGCTTCCCTCCGCCTTCGGGTGGGGGGACGGGTCCTGACTGCTGTTTGCGCTTACGCGCCAAACAGCAGCTCAGAGTACCCACCCTTTTTGGATTCACTCGAGGGAGTACTTGAGAGTGCTCCCCCGGGTGATTCCCTCGTTCTACTGGGGGACTTCAACGCTCATATTGGCAACGACAGTGAAACCTGGAGAGGCGTGATTGGGAAGAATGGCCGCCCGGATCTGAACCCAAGTGGTGTTTTGTTATTGGACTTTTGTGCCCGTCACGGATTGTCCATAACGAACACCATGTTCAAGCATAAGGGTGTCCATATGTGCACTTGGCACCAGGACACCCTAGGCCGCAGTTCTATGATCGACTTTGTAGTTGTGTCATCGGATTTGCGGCCTCATGTTTTGGACACTCGGGTGAAGAGAGGGGCGGAGCTTTCTACCGATCACCACCTGGTGGTGAGTTGGCTGCGATGGTGGGGGAGGATGCCGGACAGACCTGGCAGGCCCAAACGCATTGTGAGGGTTTGCTGGGAACGTCTGGCAGAGTCTCCTGTCAGAGAGAGTTTCAATTCCCACCTCCGGAAGAACTTTGAACATGTCACGAGGGAGGTGCTGGACATTGAGTCCGAGTGGACCATGTTCCGCACCTCTATTGTCGAGGCGGCTGATTGGAGCTGTGGCCGCAAGGTAGTTGGTGCCTGTCGTGGCGGTAATCCTAGAACCCGTTGGTGGACACCGGCGGTGAGGGATGCCGTCAAGCTGAAGAAGGAGTCCTATCGGGTTCTTTTGGCTCATGGGACTCCTGAGGCAGCGGACAGGTACCGACAGGCCAAGCGGTGTGCGGCTTCAGCGGTCGCGGAGGCAAAAACTCGGACATGGGAGGAGTTCGGGGAAGCCATGGAAAACGACTTCCGGACGGCTTCGAAGCGATTCTGGACCACCATCCACCGCCTCAGGAAGGGGAAGCAGTGCACTACCAACACCGTGTATGGTGCGGATGGTGTTCTGCTGACCTCGACTGCGGAAGTTGTGGATCGGTGGAGGGAATACTTCGAAGACCTCCTCAATCCCACCAACACGTCTTCCTATGAGGAAGCAGTGCCTGAGGAATCTGTGGTGGGCTCTCCTATTTCTGGGGCTGAGGTTGCTGAGGTAGTTAAAAAGCTCCTCGGTGGCAAGGCCCCGGGGGTGGATGAGATCCGCCCGGAGTTCCTTAAGGCTCTGGATGCTGTAGGGCTGTCTTGGTTGACAAGACTCTGCAGCATCGCGTGGACATCGGGGGCAGTACCTCTGGATTGGCAGACCGGGGTGGTGGTTCCTCTCTTTAAAAAGGGGAACCGGAGGGTGTGTTCTAACTATCGTGGGATCACACTCCTCAGCCTTCCCGGTAAGGTCTATTCAGGTGTACTGGAGAGGAGGCTACGCCGGATAGTTGAACCTCGGATTCAGGAGGAACAGTGTGGTTTTCGTCCTGGTCGTGGAACTGTGGACCAGCTCTATACTCTCGGCAGGGTCCTTGAGGGTGCATGGGAGTTTGCCCAACCAGTCTACATGTGCTTTGTGGACTTGGAGAAGGCATTCGACCGTGTCCCTCGGGAAGTCCTGTGGGGAGTGCTCAGAGAGTATGGGGTTTCGGACTGTCTGATTGTGGCGGTCCGCTCCCTGTATGATCAGTGTCAGAGCTTGGTTCGCATTGCCGGCAGTAAGTCGGACACGTTTCCGGTGAGGGTTGGACTCCGCCAAGGCTGCCCTTTGTCACCGATTCTGTTCATAACTTTTATGGACAGAATTTCTAGGCGCAGTCAAGGCGTTGAGGGGATCCGGTTTGGTGGCTGCAGGATTAGGTCTCTGCTTTTTGCAGATGATTTGGTCCTGATGGCTTCATCTGGCCAGGATCTTCAGCTCTCACTGGATCGGTTCACAGCTGAGTGTGAAGCGACTGGGATGAGAATCAGCACCTCCAAGTCCGAGTCCATGGTTCTCGCCCGGAAAAGGGTGGAGTGCCATCTCCGGGTTGGGGAGGAGATCTTGCCCCAAGTGGAGGAGTTCAAGTACCTCGGAGTCTTGTTCACGAGTGAGGGAAGAGTGGATCGTGAGATCGACAGGCGGATCGGTGCGGCGTCTTCAGTAATGCGGACGCTGTATCGATCCGTTGTGGTGAAGAAGGAGCTGAGCCGGAAGGCAAAGCTCTCAATTTACCGGTCGATCTACGTTCCCATCCTCACCTATGGTCATGAGCTTTGGGTTATGACCGAAAGGACAAGATCACGGGTACAAGCGGCCGAAATGAGTTTCCTCCGCCGGGTGGCGGGGCTCTCCCTTAGAGATAGGGTGAGAAGCTCTGTCATCCGGGGGGAGCTCAAAGTAAAGCCACTGCTCCTCCACATCGAGAGGAGCCAGATGAGGTGGTTCGGGCATCTGGTCAGGATGCCACCCGAGCGCCTCCCTAAGGAGGTGTTTAGGGCATGTCCGACCGGTAGGAGGCCACGAGGAAGACCCAGGACACGTTGGGAAGACTATGTCTCCCGGCTGGCCTGGGAACGCCTCGGGATCCCCCGGGAGGAGCTGGACGAAGTGGCTGGGGAGAGGGAAGTCTGGGCTTCCCTGCTTAGGCTGCTGCCCCCGCGACCCGACCTCGGATAAGCGGAAGAAGATGGATGGATGGATGGATACCTGCCAACTTTTGAAATCAGAAAAACCTAGTAGCCAGGGTCCAGGGGCCGCAGGCCCCGGTAGGTCCAGGACAAAGTCCTGGTGGGGGGTTCAGGTTCGCCCCCGACGCAAAATGATTATTAGCATTCAGACAGGTTAAAATGTTGCTAAAACCATCACTTTTCTATCAGTCACAGTGACTTTTCAAAACAAAAATATTACAGCAAAAATCATATGGGTTGATTGACATGTTTATTCTGTAAGCTAACTTCAATAGTTTGAAATTATTTTGACAGTTAATGCCAGTTATCCTGTCAACCTTTCACAAGACTTCAATTTGTTAATTGAAAGTATAAACAGTATAATCACTTTTTACAGTAAACAAATGGTAAAACAGTACTAAACAATTCCATTTAAAAAAAAATTGGTGTCATTATTAACTTTCTGTCCAAGCTTGTATAATCTACTGCCTTGTTCAATTGTAAAAAATATTCTGTGCCTAAAATTCACATTTCTATCACAATTATCATACTGTAAACATGGTAAGCTAACTTCATTAAAATTAATAGTCCTGTCAATAGCATGGAATTACAATTCAAATGTAGTTTTTTTGTAAGCCTTTCAAAAGAATTCAAAATATGAAAAATTAATGAAAATTAATTTAAGCCATCAGACACTTGAAAAGTGGCACATCACATCTCTAATGTAATCATTTTAACTTTTCAACAGAAATAGCACTGCAAAAATATTAAGGACATACTTCTGTATTTTGGTAGTTATGCTGTCAACATTTAACAAGATTTCTTCAACTTGGACTTGAAAGCATAAATAGTATAAACACTTTTAACAGTATAACAGTACTAAACAATTCCAATAGATAACATTGGTGTCATTACCTTTTTGTGGCTAAAATCCGAAAAACGTTGAAAGTTTTCCACTTGTATCGCTAGCAACGGCATTAGACTTGTGTTTTTTTGTCCCAACGTGGTCTTTTACATCGCTAATTCCTCCGTGTCCGATCGAAAAATCTTGTCTGCGCAAGGTGCAATTCGCGTAGTTTTCACCCTTTTTGGAACGGATAATTATTCCCGGATAGGCTTTTGAATTTTCTTCACGGAATGACTGCAGTTTTCTTTTCGGTTTAAGACTCGTTTGCGATTTTTCTCCGGCTGATTCCATGATCGTTCGCTCGTTTGGAAACAATGGCAACTGCATGGTGCCTCGCACATGGCATTCGGAATGGCTCGATATGAAGTTACGGGAAGCAGTGTCGATTGTCATTGTTGTTACGCGATTTCGTGAATAAAACTTTAAAAAAAAAATTTTTTTTTTTGATTAATGAAAAACCGTATTTTTTATCACTGCAACCGTAACCCGGAATAGGTTGATGAAAACCGTACTAATTACGGGAAAACCGGAGTAGTTGGCAGGTATGGAATAGTCATGAAAATAAAGAAAATGCATTGAATGAGAAGGTGTGTCCAAACTTTTGGCCTGTACTGTAGACTGAGGGAAAAAACTTCATTTGGGCATTTGCAATATGACCAATGTGAGAAAAATCTCGAGGGTGTGAATATTCTCTCACTAAACTATATGCAAATGCTTCTGCAAGAGTTCAAGCTCAGCACATTTTATTCTCCATGTGAGTAATTGTTCTAAAACATATTAATAAGCACCATAAAGCATGTTGCTACAAAACCATATGGAAATGTAGGCTTCTTAGCACACACTGTATGATTTGCAGAAGAAAAAGTGCAAGCGTGCACATCTCCCAGCACTTTGATTCGAATTGACATTGTGAACCCACGTTTTGGGAACTTATTCTCCCCTCCCTTTGCAACGTAAAGCAAATGAACAGTGGGAGGTTGCACCAGTGTGGTCTTGTTTTTAGAATTGCATTTGTGTTGTGAGAGTGATGGCCACAGGTACCAGTAATGATAGCTTGTCACAGCAGTTGTGGCACTGATCAATCACGCCCGCCAGGTTGTTGGGGGGGGAGTGGGCTGCTACGGTAGCTGGGAATTTCCATGCTGCATGAAGGGAATGCAGGTCACACAGTCTGGCCTGGAAAGAGTCAATGATGAATGCCCTTGTGTACTTTGGCTTTCCCAACAGTTGATTTACAACACATTTGATAAAAAAGTAGGAAATGCTAATATACTTCCAGAGATGTGGATGTAAAACAAATGCAGGATTGGCTATGGGCTATTCCAAGACCGCCTCTGGTAAAAACTGACAAAGTGAATCCCAGAGAAGAGATGGTGCATGATTGCCACTTTCTGGAAGAGTCAGGAACTACAGCTGAGCTGCAAAGAACAGAAGACACTAGGAAACTGGTCCTTCATACCGACAGCCATCAGACTGTATAATACATATGTTCCCTTTGACTGTACATGTACTGTAAATTTATAATGTGTTTATATTATTCACATGTGAATAATGCTGTATAATTGACTGTATTTATGTTATTCACATGTGAATAATGCTGTATAATAGACTATTTGTGTTATTCACATGTGAATAATGCTGTATAATAGACTGTATTTATATTATTCACATGTGAATAATGCTGTATAATAGACTGTATTTGTGTTATTCACATGTGAATAATGCTGTATAATAGACTGTATTTGTGTTATTCACATGTGAATAATGCTTTGTAATAGACTGTATTTATATTATTCACATGTGAATAATGCTGTATAATAGACTGTATTTATGTTGTTCACATGTGAATAATGCTGTATAATAGACTGTATTTATGTTATTCACATGTGAATAATGCTGTATAATTGACTGTATTTATGTTATTCACATGTGAATAATGCTGTATAATAGACTGTATTTATATTATTCACATGTGAATAATGCTGTATAATAGACTGTATTTATATTATTCACATGTGAATAATGCTGTATAATACTGTATTTATGTTACTCACATGTGAATAATGCTGTATAATAGACTGTATTTTTTACAATATTCACATGTGAATAATGCTGTATAATAGACTGCATTTATGTTATTCACATGTGAATAATGCTGTATAATAGATTGTATTTATATTATTCACATGTGAATAATGCTGTATAATAGACTGTTTTTATGTTATTCACATGTGAATAATGCTGTATAATACTGTATTTATATTATTCACATGTGAATAATGCTGTATAATAGACTGTATTTATATTATTCACATGTGAATAATGCTGTATAATAGACTGTATTTTTACATTATTCACATGTGAATAATGTTGTATAATAGACTGTATTTATGTTATTCACATGTGAATAATGCTGTATAATAGACTGTATTTTTACATTATTCACATGTGAATAATGTTGTATAATAGACTGTATTTATGTTATTCACATGTGAATAATGCTGTATAATAGACTGTATTTATATTATTCACATGTGAATAATGCTGTATAATAGACTGTATTTATGTTATTCACATGTGAATAATGCTGTATAATAGACTGTATTTATATTATTCACATGTGAATAATGCTGTATAATAGACTGTATTTATATTATTCACATGTGAATAATGCTGTACAATAGACTGTATTTATATTATTCACATGTGAATAATGCTGTATGATGGACTGTATTTGTGTTATTCACATGTGAATAATGCTGTATAATAGACTGTATTTATGTTATTCACATGTGAATAATGCTGTATAATAGACTGTATTTATGTTATTCACATGTGAATAATGCTGTATAATAGACTATATTTATATTATTCACATGTGAATAATGCTGTATAATACACTGTATTTATATTATTTACATGTGAATAATGCTGTATAATAGACTGTATTTATGTTATTCACATTCGAATAATGCTGTATATAGCCTGTATTTATGTTATTCACATGTGAATAATGTTGTATAATAGACTGTATTTGTGTTATACACATGTGAATAATGCTGTATAATAGACTGTATTTATATTATTCACACGTGAATAATGCTGTATAATAGACTGTATTTATACTATTCACATGTGAATAATGCTGTACAATAGACTGTATTTATATTATTCACATGTGAATAATGCTGTATAATAGACTGTATTTATAGTATTCACATGTAAAAAAAATACCTAAGTGTTTATTGTCTATTGTGAGCGAACTGTGGTGCTGAATTTCCCCCAGGGATCAATAAAGTACTTTCTATTCTAAGACTTAGACCAGGCATATTCAACTACCGGTAAGTCGTTTTGGGGGCCACATTTTCAGAAAGCTAAAAAATTGTTTGGGTGTATTCTGGAGAACCGGCGTCCTCTACAGTAGACATTTGAACTTGGTGTATTTATTTTGTCACAGAGTTACAGAGGAGTTTTTAAAGGAGAAGTACGCTAACTTTGTTTTATGCTAGCTTTTTTGCTAGACTTGAATGTTTAAACCTAAAAATCATGGATTTTGATAATTGGCGCCATCTAAGAAGTGTGCCAACGTCTCTGTTATTAGCATGCTAACATTTTATGTTAGCTTTTCAGCTAATATTCTATGTTTACAGACAAAAATTGGGCATTTTAGTATTTAGCGCTATCTTTGAAGTACGCTAATCTGTCCTATGTCGTCATGCTAATGTTTTATGATAGATTTAAATGTTTAAACCTAAAAATCATAGATTTTGATGATTGGCACCATCTTAGAAGTATACTAACGTCTTTGATATTACCATAATAACGTTTTACGCTAGCTGTTTAGCTAATTGTGCATGTTTTATACCTAAATATCCTAGATTTTGATACTTGGCGCCATCTTAGAAGTATGCTAACATCTCTCATATTAACATACTGATATTTTTTAGCTATGGCACCATCTTGGAAATATGCTAACGTCTCTGATAAAACCATGCCAACGTTTTATGCTAGCTGTTTAGCTATTTGTGCATGTTTTGTACATTAAAAATAATAGATTTTGATACTTGGCGCCATCCTTCTGCAAAAATAAAACTCAAGATTTTTTTAACTGAACACTCACAGGTCCCAGTTGAATAGCCCAAATGATGAAAAAGAGAGGACCTAAAATGGAAACCTTGAGGAACAGTACTAAAAAAGTTGAACAAATGACTACATCTTTTTTTTCTGTCTTGCCTCTGGTGAGGGCAGTCGCATTTTTTTCTCCTCCTTGCTTCCTCTCTTTGTCGTGTCTTGTCTACACTTTTTTTGAAGCCTCTTTGCGCTGTCCTCCAAAACTAAACATCAGACATGGAAATGATCAGCTGGACTCTCGACACAATTGACAAAATCTTTTCGACGAGGAAAAGACGTTCGGGGGAGCGTGAGTACGTGAGAGATTCCTGGGACAAATAGAGAATCATGTGCCTCTCAGTCCTTTCCATCGAGGACGTGGAAGACATCGACCTATTTGGAACCATGATCGCGGGGCACCTGCTGATTGGGCTGGGCATTGCTCTGGTGTATCGTCAAATTCGTAAGACGATGGCAGCCACTCAAGGAGCCCAAAGGCTGTTCGTCGCAATGGAAGGATTGGGTCGGGCTGTGGGATCACAGTCTGGGGCGATTTCTGAACTGAATCGCAAGATGGGTCACATCATGGAGAAGCTTGTTGAAAGGGAAAAATTGGATATGAGAGCTAACATGGACGAATAGAACAGACAAGCCATTGTAATGTCTGCTCGCGGAAAAACAAAAATTCCAATTTCTACGATTTGACTCCCTGGAATGGCCTTGACGCTGCAACAACAGGAGCAGGCTGTTCTGTAAACATCCCCGAGGACTCTCAAAGATGGACGCTTTTAACCTCCCTCCCTCCTCAACGACACCTGGAAGTCGAACTTTGCTTGCATTGCATGCAGAATGGCCCCGGGCCTATAAACACAACACCATTACACCCAAAGACAATGGGCATACACACAAACACACACCCCATCCCCACCCAACGCCTTCACCACACTTCATTCCCCTCCGGGGTGATGGACGGCTGAGTAGCGCTTTATAGCAGCAGGCCAGGCCTCCAGGGCCCCAACCCCCCCCCCCCTTCCCCCACCCCCTCTGTTGCGAGTTGTTGTGATTATATGTAACTTGTTTATGTGTGCTATGGCAAATGAGGTTTTTTCCCTTGGACTCAGTCTGGACCCCCTCCCGAGGGTCCAGCCTTTGACTGATATTTTTTACTCTTCCCCCCTTTCCCAATATCACCTTTTTCCCACCTTTTTTAAGGAGCGCCGTAAGTGGCTGAGCCGTCTGCGGTCCCGTCTTGTCTCCCTGTAACGTATGTCTGCTCTTAGTGGGACTGTGCCGAAAATGTAATTTCAGTTCTTATATGTCTTGTACATGTTAAAGAATGGACAATAATAAAGCATCCTGAATCCTGAATCTGAAGTCAACAAGCTAAAGCAACACCTTAGTTACCAGTGACGTGCAGTCACTAGAGGCAGGTGAGGCGGGGCATCACCTGCCATCATGGAAAGAAAAAAAATTTAAAAAGAAAAAAAAAAAATTAAATTGTTATATGTATCCAGTGATTATACTATAAAGTTATTTTCCATTTAACTTCACCAGTTTTAGATTATTGTTATTCAAAATCGCTGAATTTTCACATTTGCCGTTCAAATACTGAGAAGAGACGGTGCGGTGATCAGCAGCCAGTGGAGGCACGTCACTCAGTGCCTCAACATGGATTCCGGACTCGGCTAACTGCTGGCCTGCTGTGCAGTGAGACTGTATTGCTATATGAACTATATTATACATTTCCATAGTTTAGTTAGCAAAGGTATATAATGTACAATGTATTTTGTCAACAACTGTATGTGTGTAACGTATTTCTTGTGCTTTATGCCGATCATAAAACGGCTGCAAAAGACGCACTGGCTGAGGCTCCAGTAACCCCGCCTCCTGCACCCCCGCCGTAGAATTGTTATATTAACTAAAGCCCACACTTAAACTTTCCACGTGCAAGATTGAATCTATTTAAAAAAATTATTTCATAAGAAGCCAAAAAGTGCAAAAACAATAATGTTCGTGTTGGAGGAGTTGTGAATGACTGCAGGGCCACAACATTATGTACACCTGCAGACTGCAGGTGTATCTAATTCACAACTCCTCCAACACGAACATTATTGTTTTTGCACTTTTTGGCTTCTTATTAAATAACTTTTGTAACCTATTTTCATGGGCTTTCCTCTTTGTGATGTTAAGTTCCTGTTATGCGCTGTTATACAGTATATGCCTTGAGCTCTTATTTTGAAGGCGCTAAGAGCGGAAGTGATGTCACGTTGCGGAGGTTTTGGAAAGAAAGTAAATAAAGTGGTTCTTGTGTAAACTGGAGCCTCCGTGTTTGTTATTTTGTAGTTTCATACAGTATAGGAGACATTTATAAACCCTCGGTTACACTTTTTTAAATAGATTCAATCTTGCACGTGGAAAGTTGAAGTGAGGGCTTTAGTTGCGGCGCATGGACTTAATTTCTAAGTAAAGGTAAGACCATAATAACGTTTTTTTATTAAATGTGCTTTTTTGTGTGCTACAGTTTGTATGTGTAAAGTTAAAGTTAAGTTAAAGTACCAATGATTGTCACACACACACTAGGTGTAATGAAATTTGTCGTCTGCATTTGACCCATCCCCTTGATCACCCCCTGGGAGGTGAGGGGAGCAGTGGACAGCAGCGGCGCCGCGCCTGGGAATCATTTTTGGTGATTTAACCCCCAATTCCAAGCCTTGATGCTGAGTGCCAAGCAGGGAAGAATGCTGGTATGAGCTTTTAAACATAACCCGTTAACTGCTGCCAATCAAATGGTGAATAAGATACTCTTTAGGGTTCATATGTTTGTAAATCTGACTGTGATGAAGTCAGTGCCTCACCAGCCATCAACCTCACCGCACGTCACTGTTAGTTACATAAATAAAATTATGGGGGGAAAAAATGGTCTCTGCCAAAAACAAGAGGACTTAAGGTGTGCCTTGAGGAACGCCTTAGTTACGTAAATTACAAGTTTAAACCCTAATGTTCTATGTTTGCTAGCAAGGTTACAGTTTTAACAGCGGTCCGAGTTCCTCTCTACAAAATGAACACTCTTTTTTTGGAATTTGCTGCGAAAATGCTAGAACTTGGGCCGCCAGTTGAGAAGCCTTACCTTAGAAGACAGTCTTGTTTGGAGGCAGAGAAATGCTGAAAGTGACTCCAAAAACACAATTTTGGTAAAACACGGGAGGTTTCTTAGACTAAAATGGCTTCTGCCATGTGGCGCCATTAGTCTGTTTACCTGTGAATTCAGTGCCCAAACGAAGAATTCCAAATGACGTTGACTCGGTTTGTATTTTTATTATTGCGCAAGACTCCAAAATAAGTCACGTGAGGTCAAGAAAGTTGCGAGTGCCAGTAGGAGAGAAGGTGAGAAAGACTATTGAATTCATAAAAAATACTTATTAAAATTCAACAAAAAAGCAAAATACACTGTACATACGTCTTCATCATTTAGAGAGTGACGAACAAATACCTAACATGAGTCACTGTTGTCTGAAATGGAGTCTTCAGAACTACTGACTGAGTCCGAGGTGCTGCTTTCTATCCGATGAGACCCAACTTGATTCAGCTTCTCTGGGTTGAATGAAAAAGACGATTAAGTGCAACAGATAGTGGTGAAACCATTTTTAAAAGCTCAATGATTACAAACCCTGTTTCCATATGAGTTGGGAAATTGTGTTAGATGTAAATATAAACGGAATACAATGATTTGCAAATCATTTTCAACCCATATTCAGTTGAATATGCTACAAAGACAACATATTTGATGTTCAAACTGAAACTTTTTTTTTTTGCAAATAATCATTAACTTTAGAATTTGATGCCAGCAACATGTGACAAAGAAGTTGGGAAAGGTGGCAAAAAATACTGATAAAGTTGAGGAATGCTCATCAAACACTTATTTGGAACATCCCACAGGTGAACAGGCTAATTGGGAACAGGTGGGTGCCATGATTGGGTATAAAAGTAGATTCCATGAAATGCTCAGTCATTCACAAACAAGGATGGGGCGAGGGTCACCACTTTGTCTACAAATGCGTGAGCAAATTGTTGAACAGTTTAAGAAAAACATTTCTCAACCAGCTATTGCAAGGAATTTAGGGACTTCACCATCTACGGTCCGTAATATCATCAAAGGGTTCAGAGAATCTGGAGAAATCACTGCACATAAGCAGCTAAGCCCGTGACCTTCGATCCCTCAGGCTGTACTGCATCAACAAGCGACATCAGAGTGTAAGGGACATCACCACATGGGCTCAGGAACACTTCAGAAACCCACTGTCAGTAACTACAGTTGGTCGCTACATCTGTAAGTGCAAGTTAAAACTCTCCTATGCAAGGCAAAAACCGTTTATCAACAACACCCAGAAACGCCGTCGGCTTCGCTGGGCCTGAGCTCATCTAAGATGGACTGATACAAAGTGGAAAAGTGTTCTGTGGTCTGACGAGTTCACATTTCAAATTGTTTTTGGAAACTGTTGACGTTGTGTCCTCCGGACCAAAGAGGAAAAGAACCATCCGGATTGTTATAGGCACAAAGTTGAAAAGCCAGCATCTGTGATGGTATGGGGGTGTATTAGTGCCCAAGACATGGGTAACTTACACATCTGTGAAGGCGCCATTAATGCTGAAAGGTACATACAGGTTTTGGAGCAACATATGTTCCCATCCAAGCAACGTTTCCATGGACGCCCCTGCTTATTTCAGCAAGACAATACCAAGCCACGTGTTACAGCAACGTGGCTTCATAGTAAAAGAGTGCGAGTACTAGACTGGCCTGCCTGTAGCCCAGACCTGTCTCCCATTGAAAATGTGTGCCGCATTATGAAGCCTAAAATAGCACAACGGAGACCCCCGAACTGTTGAACAACTTAAGCTGTACATCAAGCAAGAATGGGAAAGAATTCCACCTGAAAAGCTTAAAAAATGTGTCTCCTCAGTTCCCAAACGTTTACTGAGTGTTGTTAAAAGGAAAGGCCATGTAACACAGTGGTGAACATGCCCTTTCCCAACTACTTTGGCACGTGTTGCAGCCATGAAATTCTAAGTTAATTATTATTTGCAAAAAAAAAAATAAAGTTTATGAGTTTGAACATCAAATATCTTGTCTTTGTAGTGCATTCAATTGAATATGGGTTGAAAAGGATTTGCAAATCATTGTATTCCGTTTATATTTACATCCAACACAATTTCCCAACTCATATGGAAACGGGGTTTGTATTTTACAACTTACTTTGAAATCTCTTGTACTTCTTGCACAGACAAGATCGGACATATTGTTGCAGTTTACGTAGAGTCGATGGCTTCATTATCTCAAAGTCGATCTCCAGCTCGTCTTGGTCGGCGTCGCACATCGATGGCTCTCGTGTCTGGATGATGTGTACCACACGGCCGAGTTTTACGCCCGACAGTCGGTTGATGTCGAGGCTCAGTTGGTGCTTCTCGTCGTATGTCATCTGCAGGGATTCTTCGTCACAGACGTTCTTTGACTGACTGGAAATGAAGAGTTTGGACAATACCTTGATCATTTTCCCCCAGAAAAAAACCAAGTGGTCGTCATACCTCGAGCTGACAGTCTGACTGCATTCGCTGCTCCCTCTTTCTTCTTTCATTTCGGTCCGATTTTTCTTCATCGGATTATTTGAAGGCGCTTCGGAGAATGTTGTGATCTGCTGGTGAACACATCTGATTTTGAGTTTGAGTGGAAAGCTACAAAAATAAAGTAATATAAACATTTTGATATGTACACTCAATGACATTCAATACAATAAAGATGATCAAATGGTGAAAATATTAAAGATACCTCTCAATATTCATTAAGGTGCCAAAAACAAGTGGAATTGTGATAATAAAAACAACTCAAAACTGCTTACTAAATTGTATTAGTGGCCAGTGAATATACTTTATGATCACAGTACGATGGTAAATAACAGCTAAAATTACTATTGTGGCATTTTTAATGGCATTACAACTTAATGAGTATTTTGTCTCTCAGCTAATTGTTATGCTTTAAGTTGCAAGCAAAAATTTGAGTCACAAGCATCCCCGTCACTAGCTGGCATAGCAGTGAACCCCGTAAGATCCGACCAAAACATTTGGTCTTACTCGCTATAGGTCGAGATGGACATAACTGCAGGCCTCGAATTTTAACTTTTTAAAGGTCAAGGCGAGTGTTGCCTTGAAGGAGGGCTCATATTTTAGGGCACCAAGGCAAGTTAGAAGGGCACCAAGGCAAACATGATTTTCTTTCGAGGCAGGAGATATATATATGTGTATATATGTATATATATGTATATATGTGTATATATAAATATATATATATATATATATATATATATGTCTTAATAAGGTTATCCAAAAAATAGTGCTCGATACCGTAGTAGAGCGCAATATATGTATGTGTGGGGGAAAAAAATCACAAGACTATTTCATCTCTACAGGCCTGTTTCATGAGGGGGGTACCCTCAATCGTCAGGAGATTTTAATGGGAGCATTCGCATACCATGGTTTATATAGGGCACAGAGTGGGTGGGTACAGGCTGGCCTAGGGGCGTGGTGATTGGTTCATGTGTTACCTAGGAGGTGTTTCCGTCTATGGCGGCATGTTGTTACAATTTCGCTGCGCTTGTTGAGGGATGACAGGTCTGGACGGTAGATAATAAACAGTTTCTCTTTCAAGCATAGGTTGCATCTTTTATTACCACTATTACCACTATTATGCATCCAGCACACCTTACAATAGTGGTAATAAAAGATGCAACCTATGCTTGAAAGAGAAACTGTTTATTATCTACCGTCCAGACCTGTCATCCCTCAACAAGCGCAGCGAAATTGTAACAACATGCCGCCATAGACGGAAACACCTCCTAGGTAACACAAGAACCAATCACCACGCCCCTAGGCCAGCCTGTACCCACCCACTCTGTGCCCTATATAAACCATGGTATGCGAATGCTCCCATTAAAATCTCCTGACGATTGAGGGTACCCCCCTCATGAAACAGGCCTGTAGAGATGAAATAGTCTTGTGATTTTTTTTCCCCACACATACATATATATATATATATATATATAAACATATACACATATACATATATATATATATATACATATACACAAACACATATATACACACACATATGTATATATATAGGGCTGCAAATAACAACTAATTTGATAATTGATTAATCTGTCGATTATTACTTTGATTAATCGATTAATAATCGGATAAAAGAGACAAACTACATTTCTATCCTTTCCAGTATTTTATTGGAAAAAAAAAACCAGCATACTAGCACCATACTGGCAGCATACTTATTTTGATTATTGTTTCTCAGTTGTTTGTAAATGTTGCAGTTTATAAATAAAGGTTTATAAAAATATATACCGTATTTTCCGCACTATAAGCCGCCCCGGGTTATTAGCCGCGCCTTCAATGAATGGCATATTTCAAAACTTTGTTCACCTATAAGCCGCCCCGGGTTATAAGCCGTGCCTACGCTGCGCTAAAGGGAATGTCAAAAAAACAGTCAGATAGGTCAGTTAAACTTTAATAATATATTACAAACCAGCGTTCTAACAATTCTTCTTCAGTGTCGGAATTAAAAAGTTGGGCGAATACGGCATCCAAAATGGCCGGCTCCGTCTCGTCGAAGTCATTAGAGTCAATGTTGCTGTTGTTTTCCAGCAGTTCCGTGAATCCTGCCTTCTGGAAAGCTCGGACCACAGTTGAGACCGATATATTCGCCCAGGCATTTACAATCCACTGGCAGATGTTGGCGTATGTCGTCCGGCGCTGTCTCCCTGTCTTAGTGGCGCAGGTCATCTTTTGCTTCCTCTACCTACGCACCATTTATGTTCACTTCTCTTGCTGCTGCTCTATTTCCGTGTTCTACTGCGTGACTTATTGCCTTGAGTTTGAATTCTGCGTTGTACGCGTGTCTCTTAATAGGAGCCATTTTGTGGTCTTTACAGATGTAAACACACAAATGAAATGAAACGTAATATCCGCGCGCTTCTTCTTCTATGGGGGCGGGTGGTTGCTTACAGTAGAAGAAGAAGCGCTTCCTCTTCTATGGGGGCGGGTGCTTACCTTGGCGGTTGCTTACCATAGAAGAAGAAGCGCTTCCTCTTCTACGGGGAAAAAAGATGGCGGCTGTTTACCGTAGTTGCGAGACCTAACCTTTATGAAAATGAATCTTAATATTAATCCATATATAAAGCGCACCGGGTTATAAGCCGCACTGTCAGCTTTTGAGAAAATTTGTGGTTTTTAGGTGCGGCTAATAGTGCGGAAAATACGGTATATATACATAAAAATTTTTTAAAAAGTAGTCTCTGCGCATGCGCATAGCATGGATCCAACGAATCGATGACTAAATTAATCGCCAACTATTTTTATAATCGATTTTAATCGATTAGTTGTTGCAGCCCTATATATACATATATATATACATACACACACACACACACACACACACACATATGTATATATACATATATACATACATACATATATATATATATATACATATATATACATATATACATATATATATATATACATATATACATACATATATATATATATATATATATATACACATATATACATACATATATATATACATACATACATACACACACACATATATATATGTGTGTGTGTGTGTGTGTGTGTGTGTGTGTGTGTGTGTGTGTGTGTGTGTGTGTGTGTGTGTGTGTGTGTGTGTGTGTGTGTGTGTGTGTGTGTGTGTGTGTATATATATGGAGTTATGAAAAGAAGGTGAAATAACTGAAAACATGTTTTATATTCTAGTTTCTTCAAAATAGCCACCTTTTGCTCTGATTACTGCTTTGCACACTCTTGGCAATCTCTCGATGAGCTTCAAGAGGTAGTCACCTGAAATGGTTTTCACTTCACAGGTGTGCTTGAAGCTCATCGAGAGAGTGCCAAGAGTGTGCAAAGCAGTAATCAGAGCAAAGGGTGGCTATTTTGAAGAAACTAGAGTATAAAACATGTTTTCAGTTATTCACCTTTTTTTGTTAAGTACATAACTCCACATGTGTTCATTCACAGTTTTGATGCCTTCCGTTACAATCTACAATGTAAATAGTCATTGAATGAGAAGGTGTGTCCAAACTTTTGGCCTGTACCCTTCATCTGATTGTAGTAGTACATAGACTTTGCTTGACTACATCATATGCCCACCTGTTTTGGCAACTCTACAAGTCGGGGGTCTTTTTGATCACATTTGTGGAAAATGGCACTCAGGCCACCAATAGCCCGGCCGGAGCCCACCGTTGAAGTCACAGGCTGGTCTGGAACCTTTGCAAACAACCTCTCAAACAAACCCTAGAGGAAATAAAACGGACACAATCCGACAAGTTGAAATACTTGCATGTTCAGCTGCCTGAATACTTTCTTCCCCCGAACACAACCTGAAGTTTCTTGGCCTGGGCGACGACACCGTGGTCCGGGTGGTTGTATTTGTAGCAGTTGGAGAAAATTAACCTGACGTCTGCGGCGAATCTTTGGACATCATGGTACTCCCCTCTCTCCATTTTTGTCTAAAAAATGCAACAAGTCAAAGGGAGCATCCTTTAGTGGAATGAATGTAACTACTTAGTAGCAAAAATAAAGTCCATCCATCCATTTTTCCACCATTCCACATTCACATACCTTGACAGTACGGAGATCCATGGGGTATTTGATGATGTTGTGATAATCATGCAGCCCCAACGCTGCAGCATCCAGAGGCTTGTAGAAAGGCCATGCGTACGCCACATGCTTCTTTAAGAACATTTCCTTCAATATGTCCTCGCAGTACTTAAGCGGTTTGCGCTGCTTGTCCGCCTCGGCTACTTGGGACACTAATTCATTTACGTCAGCTCGGTCGAGGACGTCGCGTCTTCTCTTGCTTTCCGGCGACTGGTTCAGACAGGTTGTGTCGGTGGCGGCACCGATTTTCCTCTTCAGGCCCGTCTTCTTCATTTCCAGAAAATAAATGACAGAGTAATTTCAATAAATTCCATCTAGAAATCATCAAAATATGATGCAGGATCGAGAACACATACAGTGTTAGTTTGCTGGGACTGCTCTTTGGGAGTGACGGATGAGTTGGAGCCAGTGTGCTTCACATCGGGGGTTGTATCTGAAAGAAATGTAGATGAAACCTTGGATTGGGTCACATTTGCATTGCTGAACAAAATATAGTGACCCTACAAAAGGCCTGGGCCATTATTTGGACTCAGGGGGCCAAATTTAGAGAAAAAATGTGTCTGGTGGCCGGTATATCTGATTTTTAGGAAAACTTATACAAAACCTGGAATTTTAAGCTTTTTTTTACTGAATGAGACACCCAGAATCATACTTGCCAACCTTGAGACCTCCGATTTCGGGAGGTGGGGGCTGGGGGGTTGGGGGCGTGGTCGGGGGTGGGGCGGGGGCGTGGTTAAGATACATATATATAAGAAATACTTGACTTTCAGTGAATTCTAGCAATATATATATATTTTATTACATATATATATAAATAAAAGAAATACTTGAATTTCAGTGTTCATTTATTTACACATATACACACACATAACACTCATCTACTCATTGTTGAGTTAAGGGTTGAATTGTCCATCCTTGTTCTATTCTCTGTCACTATTTCAGAACACACACATTATACAAATATACATTATAAAATCAATAAGAAAACGGGAGCTCTAATTTGGGAGTCTGAATTAGGATCAGAAGTTCCTATATAAACATTGCGCACTCACGTCGCCTTTTTGTATTGATTACTGCAGCTGTGCACTGGATTCATTCACAAATACAAACTACAACTCACAAACACTTTAGAGTTAGGCTCCACCATCAGAATGTGTACTTAAACTTATAAAGATCACGTGGATATTATTCAGTGAGTTGATTCACCAAAACTAACCTGTTATACAGGAGGAAAAAGCACACAGGACGTTTCAATTGTTCACAGACTGGTCGCGCTCATCAGAATGACAAGACACTTCCGGTCTGCAGGTGATAGCATTCAATTGGGAAGAAACGCCCTACTGCCCCCTACTGACCAATGTGAATACTGATAAATGTGTAATGACAGCTCCAAAAACGAATTCAAACCACAAAATAAAATAAATAAATCAACACAAAAATGTGACACATTATGGGTGGGTCACATATGCATGTACAGTAGATGGCAGTATTGTCCTGTTTAAAAGTGTCACAACATTTCTGTTTACGGCAGACGAACTGCTTTACGGTAGGTAGACGAAAACTTGACTGCTGTTGTTGTGTGTTGTTACCGCGCTGGGAGGACGTTAATGAAACTGCCTAACAATAAACCCACATAAGAAACCAAGAACTCGCCCTCGATCATTAGCTGTTTATATTATGGGAAAGCGGACGTGTGAACAGGCTGTCAACACGTCACTCAGGTCCGCATGGTGCTGGAGGGGGCGTGGCCTCCAGCTCCGCCTGAATTTCGGGAGATTTTCGGGAGAAAATTTGTCCCGGGAGGTTTTCGGGAGAGGCGCTGAATTTCGGGAGTCTCCCGGAAAATCCGGGAGGGTTGGTAAGTATGCCCAGAATGTACATGAAAATAAAGAATGTGGGATTTACAATATTACCTATGACCGATAAAACACTGAATATTGACAACATATGAACGTCACTCACCCTCTCTATCGACATATTTTACAATCAAGCGAAACGCAACAAAAATACAACAAACACAGCGAAATATGAACACGAAGGGTAGAAAAAAACCCACCTATAATCTGATATATCACTAAACTTTAGAACTTTGCTGTAAAAATCTCCTTTCACGTCTGTCCCTGACACCCGCATTTCAGGCTGGCCACTCTGGAAACACTCTGTGGAAACGCTCCCCACCCACAGTGCTCGGTGCCTCGTCTGAGCTGCTGTGACTTAGATCACCAGAATAACTCATTAGATTACCATAGTAACTAGTATATCATGCAAAAGCGCAGATTGCAACCATTGAAATAATTTGTACAGTTCAAGACTTACGGTAATTTGAAAACATCACTGCACATCATAATGGCAGCTACAGTTTCGATCTTTTTAAAGATCTAAAAAAATTATTTGGGGATGCCGGCAGATTGAAAAGATCAATGGGCCACAATTTTCCCAGGTAAGCCCTACAGGGTAAAAAAGGCTCAATACTGGTGTGGAGGCGCTGTACACAAAGTTGCAGCCACAAATTTGTAAACATCTTAGATCAGTGGTCCCCAACCTTTTTGTAGCTACGGACCGGTCAACGCTCGAAAATTTGTCCCACGGTCATAAAGAAATACAATCATGTGTGCTTACGGACTGTATCCCTGCAGACTGTATTGATCTATATTGATATATAATGTATATATTGTGTTTTTTTGTTGATTTAATAAAAATAAAATAAAATAAAATAAGACATTTTTTTATTTTTTTTTAATTTCTTGTGCGGCCCGGTACCAATCGGTCCACGGACCGGTCGTTGGGGACCACTGTCTTAAATCTTCACTGAGCAGTTTGGACTTTATTGGCCGATCCAATTATTACGTTGTATTAGGGATGGGTTTGTCTCTGTACGATATAGAAAATGACCATATCGTGATATTCGAGTATACGTTCTCACGCAGTTGCTTTTAGCCGCGGGCATTAGACTACATGCTCTTCTCACTCTTTGTTGTCTCTCCTTCTGACAGAGACTTAAAACAAGCACACCTCGCGGAGCAAAGAGGTAACGGCATGGGTAACGTTAGCTGTGGTGCGAGTGGTAATACGAGAGAAAGAAGGTGCGAATCTGGCAACAAATGAAGGAAGAATTAATTCCCAAGAAAAACAGCAGGGAGTCCATCGTCTGGCGGTGGTTTGGCTTCAAGTGGGAACATGTCGAACAGACAACCGTAATATGTCAAGTGTGAGGCAAAAGCGTTGCTACAAAAAGTAGAATTACTGCTAATATGTAGCATCATTTGAAAAGTCACCTGCTAGAGAATGAAGAGTGCTTGAAACTCTGCATGTCAACATCTCCGTTCGGTGCCACACCCACAAAATGCCGAGGCAACCATTTCCACATCGACACCATATGAAAAAACTAGTCAACAACAGAAGGAAATAACGTCCGCAGGAACCTACCACAAAGCGAAGGACGTACACTATTTGATTTCCTATTATGCAGCTCATTTTTATTTGACACTTATTGAAATATCTTGTGTGACATCATGCACAAAAGTGCACTTTATTTGTTTTAAACTATTGTAGTGGCGTTCTGTACAAAAAGTGCACTTTAATTTAGTGTTGTTTTGATGTCATCTTAGTGACATCATCATACCTGCCAACTTTTGAAATCAGAAAAACCTAGTAGCCAGGGTCCAGGGGCCGCAGGGCCCGGTAGGTCCAGGACAAAGTCCTGGTGGGGGGTTCCTGCGCCCCCCGACGCAAAATGATTATTAGCATTCAGACAGGTTAAAATGTTGCTAAAACCATCACTTTTCTATCAGTCACAGTGACTTTTCAAAACAAAAATATTACAGCAAAAATCATATGGGTTGATTGACATGTTTATTCTGTAAGCTAACTTCAATAGTTTGAAATTATTTTGGCAGTTAATGCCAGTTATCCTGTCAACCTTTCACAAGACTTCAATTTGTTAATTGAAAGTATAAACAGTATAAACAACTTTTACAGTAAACAAATGGTAAAACAGTACTAAACAATTCCATTAAAAAAAAAATTGGTGTCATTATTAACTTTCTGTCCAAGATTGTATAATCTACTGCCTTGTTCAATTGTAAAAAATATTCTGTGCCTAAAATTCACATTTCTATCACAATTATCATACTGTAAACATGGTAAGCTAACTTCATTAAAATTAATAGTCCTGTCAATAGCATGGAATTACAATTCAAATGTAGTTTTTTTGTAAGCCTTTCAAAAGAATTCAAAATATAAAAAATTAATGAAAATTAATTTAAGCCATCAGACACTTGAAAAGTGGCACATCACATCTCTAATGTAATCATTTTAACTTTTCAACAGAAATAGCACTGCAAAAATATTAAGGACATACTTCTGTATTTTGGTAGTTATGCTGTCAACATTTAACAATATTTCTTCAACTTGGACTTAAAAGCATAAATAGTATAAACACTTTTAACAGTATAACAGTACTAAACAATTCCAATAGATAACATTGGTGTCATTACCTTTTTGTTTGCTCAATTATTGCCTCCGTAAATAAAACTTCGGCATTTATCACATCCAAAGAATCTGTTTGGGCGACGAAAAACGTTGAAAGTTTTCCACTTGTACCGAAATCTGTTACCCATCGGAATTTGTAACTCCAGGGGGCGATGTTCCCATGGCGTTTGTTTGATGGTTAAACGGCAAGCCCAAAGAGGAGGAGAAGAAGAACGCTTGCGTAAATGGCGTAAACTATCCTTAATGCTGAAACGTCAGTTGTCAGAATTTCAGCATTAATAAATTACACATATTCTGGAAATCAATGACTTGCTTTCATTATAGTATGAGTCCATTGTATCAGCTGTTGATTCTCTCTCACACACATACATTTTCCGGATTAAAAGCTATCATGGAATGAAACGTCAGTTGTCAGAATTTCAGCATTAATAAATTACACATATTCTGGAAATCAATGACTTACTTTCATTATAGTATGAGTCCATTGTTATTATTAATGCTGAAATTCTGACAACTGACGTTTCAGCATTAAGGATAGTTTACGCCATTTACGCAAGCGTTCTTCTTCTCCTCTTTGGGCTTGCCGTTTAACCATCAAACAAACGTCATGGGAACATCGCCCCCTGGAGTTACAAATTCCGATGGGTAACAGATTTCGGTACAACAACGGCATTAGACTTGTGTTTTTTTGTCCCAACGTGGTCTTTTACATCGCTAATTCCTCCGTGTCCGATCGAAAAATCTTGTCTGCACAAGGTGCAATTCACGTAGTTTTCACCCTTTTTGGAACGGATAATTATTCCCGGATATGCTTTTGAATATTCTTCACGGAATGACTGCAGTTTTCTTTTCGGTTTAAGACTCGTATGCGATTCGTGAATAAAACTTAAAAAAAAATTTTTTTTTTAATTAATGAAAAACCGTATTTTTTATCACTGCAACCGTAACCCAGAATAGGTTGATGAAAACCGTACTAATTACGGGAAAACCGGAGTAGTTGCATCATGCACAAAAGTGAACTCAGTCTTGCACTTTCTGTTTTGAAATGACATGAATGTTTGTGCCACTGCTTAATAACTGTTTAATAAATACAATTTTGGTCAATTGACTTAGTTGTGATTTCCCTCTCTGCGTGAAAGTTTAAAATGAGCATATATTAATGCAGTATGAAGAAGAATGTTTTAATGTAGACACATAGAATCATCATACTGCTGTGATTATATGCATCAAGTGTTCATTCAAGGCTAAGGCAAAATATCGAGATGTATATTGTGTATCGTGACATGGCCTAAAAATATCGAGATATTAAAAAAAGGCCATATCGCCCAGCCCTAGTTTGTATGCTGGCATAGAAAATCAGTCCCTCATGAATACTAAAGAGAAGTTAAAGGTGCTCTTTGGAACTTCCTCACAGTAACATTTTTCAAATCAAAAAATACAACATGAACACCACCACCTTTGCTTGACAACTGTCTATATTTTTCACAATTGCGTAATTATTATTTTTTTAATGGCCCAGTCAAGTAGTTTCTCAGCAATGCTTTGTTTACCTGAAATTCTATTTTTGCGTTTTCCTTTGGCCGGATTAGGTAACAGCTCCACTTCTTTCTGAGGCATCTGCGCGACTTTTTGCAAGTAAATCTTCTCCACCGCCAGCGCCATCAGCACGATATCATCTGTGGGCTAGAGGAGTGGACGTGGTGAGGGGATATCGACCAGCAGCCATCCATATCGGCCTTTACGTCTCATACCTTGTTGTAGACGTAGCAGTTGGTGAACATGGTGTTGAAGTCTTGCAAACATTCACTTGCACTCCAATAGTAGTTGTTCTCCAGCCGTTGCTTGATGGTCCCCAAATCCATAGGGTTGGTTATCACGGTATGATAATCCTAATCCATAGAACGAGTTATATTAACAATGTTCCTTAGGGTCACACAGCAGCAAAATTATTAGTGGAAATCAAAGTCATTCTTTAACAACTGTAAGCATTCAAAGGTTGATAACAATGTATTGTGTATGAAAGAGGGAGGGGTCGGACCGGGTCCCAAACAAATACCACCACATCAATTCACCGATGGTATGTCAATATTCATTTTATGTGTTTTAATTTGATATTTTGCCTTTCTTTGTTTTTAATACATTGGTCGATGACAGTATCGTTTAGAGTTTAGGTACCTTTGGGTACCGATTACCCCTATCTGGGAATCAATAATGGTTCTCAATGGTACAAATTTTTGGTGCTTTTTTCTATGTGTGCTCAAATGTGTCTCATTTTCAGGGACTGTTATATAGTAAACTTAGTCAAGTACCGTATTTTTCGGACTATAAGTTGCAGTTTTTTTCATAGTTTGGCCGGGCTCCATATGTTTTTTTCCTTCTTTATTATGCATTTTCGGCAGGTGCGACTTATACTCCGGTGCGACTTATACTCCGAAAAATACGGTAGTAGTTTTTTATGTGGAGTCCTACAAAGTGGTTAAACTGTAAGTCTTGTATTTATTACGCACAGAGGTGGGTAGAGTAGCCAGAAATTGTACTCAAGTAAGAGTACTGTTACTTTAGAGATTTATTACTCAAGTAAAAGTAAGGAGTAGTCACCCAAATATTTACTTGAGTAAAAGTAAAAAGTATGTTGTGAAAAAACTACTCAAGTACTGAGTAACTGATGAGTAACATACACACACATATCATATATATATATATATATATATATATATACACACACACACACACTTTCTTTCATCAAGACAAGAATATAAGTTGGTGTATTACCTGATTCTGATGACTTGCATTGATTGTAATCAGACAGTAGTGATGATAACGTCCACGTTTTCAAATGGAGGAGAAAAAAAGTTCCTCCTTTCTGTCTAATACCACATGAAAGTGGTTGGTTTTTGGCATTTTATTTGTCCAGCTTCCATATTCGTTTTTATACACTTTACAAGAAATACATTGGCGGCAAACTCCGTAGCTTGCTAGCTTGTTTGCGCTGGCTTTCGGAGACTCTTATTTTGAAAGCGCAGTCGCGATGGAGCGGCACTTTTATTGTGAAGACAGGAACTGTGCAGTCAGTCTTTAGGCTTTTGACGGGATGTACGATTGAAATAAAAAAAGGGTCTTTTTTCCTTCACACTTTTGATTGATTGATTGAAACTTTTATTAGTAGATTGCACAGTACAGTACATATTCCGTACAATTGACCACTAAATGGTAACACCCCAATACGTTTTTCAACTTGTTTAAGTCAGGTCATGTGACCGCCTGGCTCTGTTTGATTGGTCCAACGTCACCAGTGACTGCATCTGATTGGTGGAACGGAGTGAACGTCACCAGTGACTGTATTTGGTGAAACGCAGGCACTATGAAGGTCTGTCTGACAAACCAAAACAAACAAAGCGTGCATTAACAGATCGATAAAAATTAGTAGCGAGTAGCGAGCTGAATGTAGATAAAAGTAGCGGAGTAAAAGTAGCGTTTCTTCTCTATAAATATACTCAAGTAAAAGTAAAAGTATGTTGCATTAAAACTACTCTTAGAAGTACAATTTATCCCAAAAGTTACTCAAGTAGATGTAACGGAGTAAATGTAGCGCGTTACTACCCACCTCTGATTACGCACAAGCTGTCTGATTATAACGTGCATCTTAGTTGTATTTTTGATCACCAAATTCGGAGGTGTTGAAATCAACATGTAAAATTGCTAATGCTAATCGGTCACATGGAAAATCCCATATAAATTAGCGTCAAGATAGCTCATTTTGAAAACTGGCGCTTTACTGTCTTCTTCTTGCTTTGTTGTCATGGAGAATTGTAACATTACCAAGAGGCAGTATGGCTGAATCAGAGTGCTTGACCGCTCGTTTTAAGTGCTTGAGCCGGTGCCGAGTCTGCAACCAGACATGACGTTACACACTAAAAAATGTTGGGTTAAAAAATAACCCAATTTTCAAAAAGGACGAGCCCCTTATTTGAGTTATTTTAACTCAACATTTTGGGTTCATTTTTTCAACCCGGTAGCTCGCAATTGACGCAATGTGCACCCCGGGCCTAAAACTAATACACAGTGGTATGTAGGTTTTTGAGCACCACACCTTTCGGCTCAACCTGCTACCATTATCCATGCAACCCGCACCACAGGTTAATGCGCTTCCTATAATGAAAACACCACGCCCACAGTGCTAAGGTGGCCAATAAAACACGCACGCACACACAACTAGTGACTGATATCCATATTTTGGTACTGGTACCAACATGTATTTCCATACTTTCCTAAATAAAGGGGACCACAAAAAATGGCATTATTGGCTTTATTTTAACCAAAAATCATACGGTACATTAAACATATGTTTCGTATTGCAAGTTTGTCCTTAAATAAAATAGTAAACATACTACACAACTTGTCTTTTAGTAGTAAGTAAACAAACAAAGGCTCCTAATTTGTCTGCTGACCTATTCAGTAACATATTGTGTCATTTATCATTCTATTATTTTGTCTAAATTATAAAGGACAAGCTGTAAAAATGTATTATTAATCTACTTGTTCATTTACTGTTAATATCTGCTTACTTTCTCTTTTAACATGTTCTATATTCACTTCTGTTAAAATATAATAATCACTTATTCTTCTGTTATTTGGATATTTTACATTAGGATGACTTCACGGTGGCAGAGGGGTTAGTGCATCTGCCTCACAATACGAAGGTCCTGAGTAGTCTTGGGTTCAATCCCGGGCTCGGGATCTTTCTGTGTGGAGTTTGCATGTTCTCCCCGTGACTGCGTGGGTTCCCTCCGGGTACTCCGGCTTCCTCCCACTTCCAAAGACATGCACCTGGGGATAAGTTGATTGGCAACACTAAATTGGCCCTAGTGTGTGGATGTGAGTGTGAATGTTGTCTGTCTATCTGTGTTGGCCCTGTGATGAGGTGGCGACTTGTCCAGGGTGTACCCCGCCTTCCGCCCGATTGTAGCTGAGATAGGCTCCAGCGCCCCCCGCGACCCCAAAGGGAATAAGCGGTAGAAAATGGATGGATGGGCATTAGGATGACACCACAAATTTAGGTATCGATCCGATACCAAGTAGTTACAGGATCATACATTGGTCATAATTTAAGTTCTCATGTGTCCAGGGACTTATTTCCTGAGTTTATGAATATAATATGATTTTTTTTTCTTTAAAGAAAAAATATTTTTTGACGATAAAAAATATTGATGTAATCATAGTAGTATCGACTAGATACGCTCTTGTACTTGGTATCATTACAGTGGATGTCAGGTGTAGATCCACCCATGGCATTTGTTTACATTGTGATGCCAGTGAGCTATTATATCCTCCTACGGTGTGTAGTGAAGCATGTTTAGCTATTCCTCGTCCTGCAGGGATGATACTTGTAAAAAAAAAACTCACTTTATTTGTCGCCGTGGAGGTGAGGATCAGTGATTTTTTCAACCCAACTTTTGCGTTGAATTATTTCACCCAAAAATTGACTTATGCTAACTCAATATTGGTTGATTCATAACCCAACTATTGGGTTTAATTTATTTAACACAAAAGCTGAGTTATGATCACTACAATGCTGGGTTATTCCCAATCTAACTATTGGGTTGCGCAATTTAGCGCTCCTTGACCCAATAGTTGGTTAAAAATTATAAATTTTACTGCGGGTTTGTCCAACTCCTTCCCAAATAACCATCAATATAATTTTGATTCTATTAAAATATACTCAAAAGCAAGATATGAGTGACATTTTTTTTTACAAAAATTGCTGTGTATGGTCATAGTAGTCCTATACAGCATGCTCAAATATGTTCATGTACATAAGATGTGTGATTGTAAATAGTGTTAATGAGATTAATCCATAATAAAATTCCCTTCAAGAAAAAAGTTACTTTTTAATTTTAAAAAAAAGGCTTTTACCCAAAAATCATTGAAAAACAACCCAGAAATTGAGTTAAAATAATACCCTTATAGCCCAAAAAATGGATTGCTCTTCATAAAAATAACTCCAAAATTTAACCCAACACTCTCAACTCATAAATTGGGTTCTCAAAATAACCCAGCATTTTTTTCAAATCAATCAATCAATCAATCATAGTGTGAAATACATTTTTTGTGTGAACGTGCACCAAATGTCTCAAAATATGGCACATTTTGATTTTAGTTCAATCAGTAATACAGATTTTTGTCGGTACCTATAAAAGTAATGAATTCGGTACCCATCTCTAGTAACGTTAGATTACTACAACTTCACTTTTCTTTTTTTCTTTTTTTAATGTAAAGGAAACTCCCTGGTTTAAAGGGGAACATTATCACAATTTCACAGTGGCTTATTATATTTTTTGAAGTTTTTTTCAAAATTTTACCCATCACGCAATATCCCTAAAAAAAGCTTCAAAGTGCCTGATTTTAACCATCGTTATAAACACCCGTCCATTTTCCTGTGACGTCACATAGTGAAGCCAACACAAACAAACATGGCGGAAAGAACAGCAAGTTTATAGCGACATTAGCTCGGATTCAGACTCGGATTTCAGCGGCTTAAGCGATTCAACAGATTACGAATGTATTGAAATGGATGGTTGTAGTGTGGAGGCAGGTAGCGAAAACGAAATTGAAGAAGAAACTGAAGCTATTGAGCCATATCGGTTTGAACCGACGAAAACGACACGACAGCCAGCGACACGGGAGAAAGCGAGGAAGAATTCGGAGATCGCCTTCTAACCAACGATTGGTATGTGTTTGTTTGGCATTAAAGGAAACTAACAACTATGAACTAGGTTTACAGCATATGAAATACATTTGGCAACAACATGCACTTTGAGAGTGCAGACAGCCCAATTTTCATAAATTAATATATTCTGTAGACATACCCTCATCCGCGCTCTTTTCCTGAAAGCTGATCTGTCCAGTTATGGGGTTGATGTCAGCAGGCCAGGGAAGCTAGGGTCAATAGGGGGTTTAGCTCGCTCGTCTGTGGGAACAAACTGCCGCCATTTCTTGCCGTGCTACCGAGGTCCTTTGTCCCTGAATTGCTCACACACTCCGGCAGATTCAATGGGGGTCTGGCGGCAGATTTCTTTTGACTTTATCGTTGGAAATGCATTTGCTTTGAGTGTCGCAGGATATCCACACATTCTTGCCATCTCTGTCGTAGCATAGCTTTCGTCGATAAAGTGTGCGGAACAAACGTCCAATTTCTTGCCACTTTCGCATCTTTGGGCCACTGGTGCGACATGAATCCGTCCCTGTTCGTGTTGTTACACCCTCCGACAACACACCGACGAGGCATGATGTCTCCGAGGTACGGAAAACAGTCGAAAAAACGGAAAATAACAGAGCTGATTTGACTCGGTGTTTGAGAAAATGGCGGATTGCTTCCCGATGTGACGCCACGTTGTGACGTCATCGCACCGAGAGCAAATATTAGAAAGGCGTTTAATTCGCCAAAATTCACCCATTTAGAGTTCGGAAATCGGTTAAAAAAATATATGGTCTTTTTTCTGCAACATCAAGGTACCGTATTTTCCGCACCATAAGGCGCCCTGGGTTATAAGCCGCGCCTTCAATGAACGGCATATTTCAAAACTTTGTCCACCTATAAGCCGCCCCGTGTTATAAGCCGCATCTAACTGCGCTAAAGGAATGTCAAAAAAACTGTCAGATAGGTCAGTCAAACTTTAATAATATATTAAAAACCAGCGTTCTAACAACTCTGTCCCAAAATGTACGCAAATGTGCAATCACAAACATAGTAAAATTCAAAATAGTGCAGAGCAATAGCAACATAATGTTGCTCGAACGTTAATGTCACAACACACAAAATAAACATAACGCTCACTTTCTGAAGTTATTCTTCATTCGTAAATCCCTCGAATTCTTCGTCTTCGGTGTCCGAATTGAAAAGTTGGGCAAATGTGGGATCCAAAATGGCCGGTTCCGTCTCGTCGAAGTCATCGGAGTCAGTGTCACTGTTGTCCAGCAGTTCTGTGAATCCTGCCTTCCGGAAAGCTCGGACCACAGTTGTGACCGAAATATCTGCCCAGGCATTTACGATCCACTGGCAGATGTTGGCGTCGTCTGGCGCTGTCTCCCTGTCTTAGTGAAGGTGATGTTGGCGTCGTCTGGCGCTGTCTCCCTGTCTTAGTGAAGGTGTGTTCGCCTTCTGTCATCCACTGTTCCCACGCAGTTAGCAGTCTAGCTTCGAATGCCCTGTTGACACCAATATGTAGCGGCTGGAGGTCTTTTGTCAATCCACCCGGAATGACGGCGAGTATTGAATTAAGCGCGTAAGCGTGTCTCTTAATGTGATGTTATGAGCTAGCAAATATAACAACTACACTACCCAGCATGCAACGATAGTGACGAGCATGCGCGGTAGCCCTGAGAAGCGTTGTATGCTGGGAGTTAGAATGTGGTTATGAGCACGCTGTGAGTAAACGTTGAGAACTCAGTTAACACGCCTCGTCTGCATTATTTATAATTAGACAGACAACACACTTAATAGGAGCCATTTTGGGGTCTTTACATAAACACACAAATGGAAATGAAACGTCACATATCCCAGCATGCACCGCGCGCTTCTTCTACGGGGAAAAAAGATGGCGGCTGTTTACCGTAGTTGCGAGACCGAAACTTTATGAAAATTAATATTAATATTAACCCATATATAAGGCGCACCGGATTATAAGGCGCACTGTCAGCTTTTGAGAAAATTTGTGGTTTTTAGGTGCGCCTTATAGTGCGGAAAATACGGTATATATTGACGCTTACATAGGTCTGGTGATAATGTTCCCCTTTAACATTCCTTGCTATTTAATTCCAATAGATAAGGAAAACAGATCCATTGGAGAGAAATAAGTTGCCATTCTAAACTGGCATTTTAAGTCCACTTAGTGTAAAATAGCTAATTGGTTAACTCAAAAACACAACCTTTACTTCTCACAACACACAGTTCGTACTCACTGGTAGTTGAAGAGCCACAGCATCGACAGGATGATGGAAAGGCCAGGCAAAATAATGCCTCCACACACCCCTGACTACCACATTCTGCATGAACTGCAGCTGGTTGGTCTTTCGGCCTATCTTGTTGGCATTCATGACCTCAGGAGGGGGAGGGTTCTCAAAACGCGGCATAGATTGGTCTGTGTCCGCCAGCATCATCGCCGATACAGGGTCAGAAAACAAGCTGGTTTAAATTATCTTGTGCAGCTGTAGTTTTCAGGGGAATGGAATGGAAGTGGAGCCAAGTATTTGCTGCGTTCTTCTGAAGCCGCGCAGTATGACCTGTTGGAATGAGAACATTCTAAGGTCAGTGTGAACCGAAGGATAAATAGCTTTGACAATAACAATGGCCCACTGAAGGACTGTGTAGCAGTTTGTGTCAGAAATCACACTTCCCCGCAACACTCTGCAAATTAATACATTACAGTTACATCCAACACAAAACCTGTGTTCAATGCTCTGGGTCTTGAAAGTGCCGACTGGTTTGCCTTTAAACATCTTGAGATGCACTCATAGGACTTTCCTTTCTATAGCACTGATCGTTTGATGTAACAAAGAGGTATAAATTGCATGAAGATGTCAAAAAGGTACCACAGGATGTTCTGCAAAGAGACAACGTTTCTAAAAACATCAGGGAACTGTGATTAGAAACTGACCCCTTTGCTGAAAAAGGCCCAGGTATGTTTAATTACTGTACTATTCGCTCCTCTGAGCTTACTTTTAACTGTTATTTGTGCATGATTTTTTTTAAATGAGCTTGTTGTTGGGTGTTGCTATGGTTATTGTGGCTACAGTTGCATTTGGTGACATCATATGCACTGTTTTGGTCTGTTGGCGCTTGCCTTACTAAGGAGTATAGAGCCCACTGATGGACAGACCAAAAACAATCTCTCAGGTGTTTAGTCCAGTCTTGTATAAGTCCTGGGTCGTGTTCATGCTTGATCAAAAAAACTGTACCAGTCAAGCAAACGGCCTCTTGTCTGTTTTAAACGTACCACAAATATGAAGTGTGAATACTGCCTAAAACAAGGGTGCCCAGACTTTTTCTGCAGGCGAGCTACTTTTCAATTGACCTAGTCGAGGGGATCCACCTCATTCATATATATAATTTATATTTATTTACAAACCCTGTTTCCATATGAGTTGGGAAATTGTGTTAGATGTAAATATAAACGGAATACATTGATTTCCTAATAATTGTCAACCCATATTCAGTTGAATATGCTACAAAGACAACATATTTGATGTTCAAACTGATAAACATTTTTTTTTTGTTACAAATAATCATTAACTTTAGAATTTGATGCCAGCAACACGTGACAAAGAAGTTGGGAAAGGTGGCAATAAATACTGATAAAGTTGAGGAATGCTCATTAAACACTTATTTGGAACATCCCACAGGTGAACAGGCAAATTGGGAACAGGTGGGTGCCATGATTGGGTATAAAAGTAGATTCTATGAAATGCTCAGTCATTCACAAACAAGGATGGGGCGAGGGTCACCACTTTGTCAACAAATACGTGAGCAAATTGTTGAACAGTTTATGAAAAACTTTTCTCAACCAGCTATTGCAAGGAATTTACGGATTTCACCATCTACGGTCCGTAATATCATCAAAGGGTTCAGAGAATCTGGAGTAATCACTGCACGTAAGCAGCTAAGCCCGTGACCTTCGATCCCTAACGCTGTACGGCATCAACAAGCGACATCAGTGTGTAAAGGATATCACCACATGGGCTCAGGAACACTTCAGAAACCCACTGTCAGTAACTACAGTTGGTCGCTACATCTGTAAGTGCAAGTTAAAACTCTCCTATGCAAGGCGAAAACCCTTTATCAACAACACCCAGAAACGCCGTCGGCTTTGCTGGGCCTGAGCTCATCTAAGATAGACTGATACAAAGTGGAAAAGTGTTCTGTGGTCTGACGAGTCCACATTTCAAATTGTTTTTGGAAACTGTGGATGTCGTGTCCTCCGGACCAAAGAGGAAAAGTACCATCCGGATTGCTATAGGCGCAAAGTTGAAAAGCCAGCATCTGTGATGGTACGGGGGTGTATTAGTGCCCAAGACATGGGTAACTTACACATCTGTGAAGGCACCATTAATGCTGAAAGGTACATACAGGTTTTGGAGCAACATATGTTGCCATCCAAGCAACGTTACCATGGACGCCCCTGCTTATTTCATCAAGACAATGCCAAGCCACGACGTGTTACATCAACGTGGCTTCATAGTAAAAGAGTCCGGGTACTAGACTGGCCTGCCTGTAGTCCAGACCTGTCTCCCATTGAAAATGTGTGGCGCATTATGAAGCCTAAAATACCACAACAGAGACCCCCGGACTGTTGAACAACTTAAGCTGTACATCAAGCAAGAATGGGAAAGAATTCCACCTGAGAAGCTTAAAAAATGTGTCTCCTCAGTTTCCAAACGTTTACTGAGTGTTGTTAAAAGGAAAGGCCATGTAACACAGTGGTAAACATGCCCTTTCCCAACTACTTTGGCACGTGTTGCAGCCATGAAATTCTAAGTTAATTATTATTTGCAAAAAAAATAAAGTTTATGAGTTTGAACATCAAATATCTTGTCTTTGTAGTGCATTCAGGGTTGAAAAGGATTTGCAAATCCTTGTATTCCGTTTATATTTACATCTAACACAATTTCCCAACTCATATGGAAACGGGGTTTGTATTTATGAAAGAGACGTTTATGTTAACAAGTTAAAGGCGTTTAATGATAATACAAGCATGTTTAACACATATAGATTCCTTTCTTTCATGAAGACAAGAATATAAGTTGGTGTATTACCTGATTCTGATGACTTGCATTGATTGGAATCAGACAGTAGTGATGATAACGTCCACATTTTCAAACGGAGGAGAAAAAAAGTCCTCCTTTCTGTCCAATACCACATGAAAGTGGTTGGTTTTTGGCATCTAATTTGTCCAGCTTCCATACACCTTTTTATACATTTTACAAGAAATACATTGGCGGCAAACTCCGTAGCTTGCCAGCTTTCTGAGACTCTTATTTTGTTAGCGCAGGCAGGATGAAGCAGCGCTTTTACTGTGAAGACAGGAAATGTGCAGTCGGTCTTTAGAGTTTTGAGTTTTTGCGAGTCTGTTGAAATAAAAGGTGTCTCTCGCCTTCCTGGCGGTCAATTTTCCTTAATAATGAGCTCGTCGAACGTCATCTCACAAGACCCTCGGGTGCCGTAAATGTCAATCAAGTGACGAAAGTGACGTCTTAGTAAACATTGATGATCGCTAATTTTTAAGTCTGTTTTTTTAATGCCTGTCTGGCGATCGACTGATAATCCCGCGCGATCGACCGGTATCTCGCAATCGACGCAATGTGCACCCCGGGCCTAAAACTAATACACAGTGGTATGTAGGTTTTTGAACACCACACCTTTCGGCTCAACCTGCTACCATTATCCATGCAACCCGCACCACAGGTTAATGCGCTTCCTATAATGAAAACACCACACCCACAGTGCTAAGGTGGCCAATAAAACACGCACGCACACACAACTAGTGACTGATATCCATATTTTGGTACTGGTACCAAAATGTATTTCCATACTTTTCTAAATAAAGGGGACCACAAAAAAAGGCATTATTGGCTTTATTTTAACCAAAAATCGTACGGTACATAAAACATATGTTTATTATTGCAAGTTTGTCCTTAAATAAAATAGTGGACATACTAGACAACTTGTCTTTTAGTAGTAAGTAAACAAACAAAGGCTCCTAATTAGTCTGCTGACGTATGCAGTAAGATATTGTGTTAGGGATGTCCCGATCCGATATTTGGATCGGATCGGCTGCCGATATTTGCCAAAAATTGCGTATCGGCAAGGCATGGGAAAATGCCGATCCAGATCCAGTTTAAAAAAAACTCCGGTCCGTGTTTCCAACGCACCGATTTAAATAATACATTCCACTTTTCTGCTGCTCCCTAATTTCCGTTCCGCATTTTCCAGCACACCTTCAACACATCCACACGTCTGTAGATTCTCACGCAGTTGCTTTTAGCTGCTGGCATTACACGACAGGCTCTTCTCACTCTTTCCTGTGTCTCCCTCTCACAGACAGCAAGCGCACCTTCTTACACACGTCACATACTGTCACGTCATACGTCACATACGTATACGTCCTCCCCGAGCAGAGAGGTAGCAGCATGGCTAACGTTAGCTGTGATGCTAGCGCAGCCGTGCGAGCAACGCTCCCTCTAAGGCAGTGGTTCTCAACCTTTTTTCAGTGATGTACCCCCTGTGAACATTTTTTTAATTCAAGTACCCCCTAATCAGAACAAAGCATTTTTGGTTGAAAAAAACAGACAAAGAAGTAAAATACAGCACTATGTCATCAGTTTCTGATTTATTAAATTGTATAACAGTGTAAAATATTGCTCATTTGTTGTGGTCTTTCTTTAACTATTTGGAAAAAAATATATACAAATAACTAAAAACTTGTTGAAAAATAAACAAGTGATTCAATTATAAATAAATATTTCTACACATAGAAGTAATCATCAACTTAAAGTGCCCTCTTTGGGGATTGTAATAGAGATCCATCTGGATTCATGAACTTAATTCCAAACATTTATTCACAAAAAAAGAAATCTTTAACATCAATATTTATGGAACATGTCCACAAAAATCTAGCTGTCAACACTGAATTTTTTTTTGAGACATTTAAAAAAAATCGCTGCATGAAAGTTTAAAAGTAGCATATATTAATGCAGTATGAAGAAGAATGTTTTAATGTAGACATGCAAGCCTTGAAAGAAAATGTTGAAAATCAAGACTACATTTCCTGCAAATGGGTGCATTTCTACCCTATATTTTAACTTTAGATTTATTCTCATATCAAACTCTTTTGGCTGTCTTTTTGACATTTACATCCGGCGCCCCCCTCCACACCCTGGATTATAAATAATGTAAATAATTCAATGTGATTATCTTGTGTGATGACTGTATTATGATGATAGTATATATCTGATAGTATATATCTGTATCATGAATCAATTTAAGTGGACCCCGACTTAAAGAAGTTGAAAAACTTATTGGGGTGTTACCATTTAGTGGTCAATTGTACGGAATATGTACTTCACTGTGCAACCTACTAATAAAAGTCTCAATCAATCAATCAAAACACATAGAATCATCATACTGCTGTGATTATATGCATCAAGTGTTCATTCAAGGCTAAGGCAAAATATCGAGATATATATCGTGTATCGCAATATGGCCTTAAAATATCGCAATATTAAAAAAAGGCCATATCGCCCAGCCCTAGTTCAATGATGCCATTTCTGTTTGTCATGTATAATTTTGTCTATTTTGTGTTTATCCTTGAATAAACAGGTCCGTTTCTTGTTACCAACCATTGTGTATTATTCAAACTCCCCTAATTCAGCTGGCTAGTTGTTATCAAGAGTACTAAAACCCTTTTCAACATGATTCTGACAACTAAGTAGGCTAAATAACTTTAAACTTTAATACGTGCTCGGATAGGCCAGTATCGGTCAGTATCGGTATCGGTCAGTATCGGTATCGGATCGGAAGTGCAAAAACCTGGATCGGGACATCCCTATATTGTGTCATTTCCCATTATATTATTTTGTCTAAATAATAAAGGACAAGCTGTAAAAATTTATTATTAATCTACTTTTTAATTTACTGTTAATATCTGCTTACTTTCTATTTTAACATGTTTTTATCTACACTTCTGTTAAAATGTAATAATCACTTATTCTTCTGTTGTTGGATAGTTTACATTAGTTTTGGATGATACCACAAATGTAGGCATCGATCCGATACCAAGTAGTTACAGGATCATACATTGGTCATAATTTAAGTTCTCGTGTGTCCAGGGACTTATTTCCTGATTTTATGAATATAATATTAATTTTTTTTTAAAGAAAAAACATTTTGGAACAATAAAAAATATCGATGTAATCATAGTAGTATCGACTAGATACGCTCTTGTACTTGGTATCATTACAGTGGATGTCAGGTGTAGATCCACCCATGGCATTTGTTTACATTGTGACGCCGGTGTCAGGCTTGCCCCTGACAGTTTGGTTGTGTTTTAGTTTTTCCTCTGTATGTAGTATTTCCTGTCAGCGCTCTTGTTTTGGTTCTGTTTCCTGTTTGTCTCCCTGAGTGCTGTGTCCCCTCAGCTGTGGCTGATTGGCACCTGGCCACACCTGGTGTCAATCAGCCAGCTGCTATTTATACCTGCCCTACCCTCCAGTCACTGCTGGATTATTGTCATTGTCATTACTACCTGTCTTAATACTTGTCGTTGTAGCTCTGTCTACTTTTGTTTCACTCTGCTCATGTCCTAGTTCCTTCGTGTCACAGTAAGTGTTTTTGTTTCTTGTCCACAGTTAGCCTCTGTGCTATTTTAGTTCTCCGCCTTGTGCGCGCCTTTTGTTTGTTCCCTTTTGTTTGTTTTTTTTGCTATAGAATTAAATCATATTTTCTCGCTCAATGCCTGCCGTCATCTCTGCATCTTGGGGTTCGTCACCAACAAACTCTGACAGCCGGTGAGCTATTGTATCCTCCTACGGTGTGTAGTGAAGCATGTTTAGCTATTCCTCGTCCTGCAGGGATGATACTTGTAAAAAAAAAACTCACTTTATTTGTCGCCGTGGAGGTGAGGATTAGTGATTTAGAAGTAGCTAAAACACTGCAAGATGGAAATTAGCCGCTAACTAACTAGCCATGTTTTAAAGCACATTTTCCTGTGGGCGTTTCAGTGTCATAGCTTCCCCTTTATCTTTAGTTTTTAGACCAAAATGTGTCCGTTCTCCCTTTTCTGTCTACACGCCGTGTCTGCTTGTAAGTACTCTGTGATTGTGCGCTGCCGAACATGCTCCTCTGCTCGTAAAACCAGCAATGTTATGATGTGACGACGACGCACCGTCATGCCGGTAAAAAAATAATATGTCGAACCGGTACTCTTCAAATGGAGTATAGTACCATTCTTGATTCATTAGTACCGCGATACTATACTAGTACTGGTATACCGTACACCCCTAGTACAGAGACAGATATATATATTTTTGTCTATATCACATCACACCATTTAGTACAACGAGTGCCAGCCAGCTCTTTGAAAAAGAAGGTGAGGAACACTATTGAATAACTTGCAGCAAAAGTACGACGGGACAAAAGTCTGTGAAGCTCTTCCCTCCCCTCATCACCATCGTCGCCAACAGGGGTCTTCACTAAAAGGTAAACATGATATTAAATGGTTATTTAACAGTGGGCCTTCTCTGCTGGCCTAACATAACCAGAAACCATGATCATAATTAAAGATAAAAGTCATTTTTAATTTACTTTCCCTAAATATCTAAAAGTATTCATATTCTCCACATGTCATAGTATGCTCCTTCCAGCGCTGTTGTTTTTAGGTTAGAGTTTTTATCCAATCAGAATTCAGCTAGCTTATGTTGCCATGCTGTACCAGAAGCCTTCAGAATCAACAATGCGGACGTCCGTGCACTGTAAGTGAACGGGGACATACAGTTGATAGATAATTGCGATAGCCAATCAGATCACGAGTTGTTGTCAGCAAGGCCTTCTAGATGGCAGATATATATAGTGATGTTATGAGCCAGGTAACATAAGAACTCCATTACCCAGCATGCCACAGTAGCCCCGTTTTAATGTAGCCATTAAAGCAAGAAATAAAATAGAGCCATCAATCTGTCAATCCTTTCCGTGTCAGCTATGTCCAAATTTGCATAAAAGTTAGAATAGTGTAAACATCCATTTTTGAAACCTTTTTTCATCAAAAACAGTGGGATGTTTTTGATGAGCACGCTGTGCAGTAAACTTGCATGTCGGCCAACCCCGGAAGCGAACTAAGCTGTCGATGAAAATGTGAGTGTAGATATTTTATTTCTTTATGTTTTCACGTTTAAAATGTTTTGTTGCAATTTTAATTTTGACAGTACTACATAAGATATGTTTTAATTGCTGATGTGGGTTTATTGATTTTTAAATGCGCCAGAAAATAACCCGTTTTCTACACTGTTGATGTGATTGAATGTTCAGTAGTGCGTAAATGTGTACCTGAATAGTATTTCTCCAGAAATGGTCATGTGGTGACATCAATTATGGTATTATGAGAGGTACTCATTGAAGTATGACATCACTGAAGACCTAGGTGGGAAACGCCCGGCGCCCGCCACTGTTATTTAAATATTTACCTGTTTCAATAGTCATGTGTATGTATTTCACATGTAAATATATACCGTATTTTGCGGACTATAAGTCGCAGTTTTTTTTCATAGTTTGGCCGGGGGTGCGACTTATACCGTATTTTCCGCACTATAAGGCGCACCTAAAAACCACAAATTTTCTCAAAAGCTGACAGTGCGCCTTATAACCCGGTGCGCTTTATATATGTATAAATATTAAGATTCATTTTCATAAAGTATCGGTCTCGCAACTTCGGTAAACAGCCGCCATCTTTTTTCCCCGTAGAAGAAGCGCGCGGTGCATGCTGGGATATGTGACGTTTCATTTCCATTTGTGTGTTTATGTAAAGACCCCAAAATGGCTCCTATTAAGTGTGTTGTCTGTCTAATTATAAATAATGCAGACGAGGCGTGTTAACTGAGTTCTCAACGTTTACTCACAGCGTGCTCATAACCACATTCTAACTGCCAGCATACAACAACGCTTCTCAGGGCTACCGCGCATGCTCGTCAATATCGTTGAATGCTGGGTAGTGTAGTTGTTATATTTGCTAGCTCATAACATCACATTAAGAGACACGCTTACGCGCTTAATTCAATACTCGCCGTCATTCCGGGTGGATTGACAAAAGACCTCCAGCCGCTAGATATTGGTGTCAACAGGGCATTCGAAGCTAGACTGCTAACTGCGTGGGAACAATGGATGACAGAAGGCGAACACACGTGACGTTCACCAAGACAGGGAGACGGAGACAGCGCCAGACGACATTTTGGATCCCACATTTGCCCAACTTTTCAATTCGGACAACGAAGGAGAATAATTCGAGGGATTTATGAATGAAGAATAACTTCAGAAAGTGAGCGCTATGTTTATTTTGTGTGTTGTGACATTAACGTTCGAGCAACACTATGTTGCTATTGCTCTGCACTATTTTGAATTTTACTATGTTTGTGATTGCACATTTGCGTACATTTTGGGAGTGAACAGAGTTGTTAGAACGTTGGTTTTTAATATATTATTAAAGTTTGACTGACCTATCTGACTGTTTTTTTTACATTCCTTTAGCGCAGTTAGATGCGGCTTACAACACCGGGCGGCTTATAGGTGGACAAAGTTTTGAAATATGCCGTTCATTGAAGGCGCGGCTTTTAACCCAGGGCGCCTTATGGTGCGGAAAATACGGTACTCAGGAGCGACTTATGTGTGAAATTATTAACACATTACCGTAAAATATCAAATAATATTATTTATCTCATTCACGTAAGAGACTAGACGTATAAGATTTCATGGGATTTAGCGATTAGGGGTGACAGATTGTTTGGTAAACGTATAGCATGTTCTATATGTTTTGGTTATTTGAATGACTCTTACCATAATATGTTACGTTAACATACCAGTTGGTTATTTATGCCTCATATAACGTACACTTATTCAGCCTGTTGTTCACTATTCTTTATTTATTTTAAATTGCCTTTCAAATGTCTATTCTTGGTGTTGGGTTTTATCAAATAAATTCCCCCCGAAAATGCGACTTATACTCCAGTGCGACTTATATATGTTTTTTTCCTTCTTTATTATGCATTTTCGGCCAGAGCGACTTATAATCCTAAGAATACGGTAATAATTCTCTGTAAAATTAGTTTTGTGTTAATAGTTTTGGGTTTAATGGGAATATTTAGTTTCATTCCTTATTCAACTGGCATTTTGGACCTGATTACTAACAACAACCCACTGGAAATACATTTTAAATGTGGCACAGCAATTGTTGCAAATCAGTAAAAACTCCATTGAATTTGGGTAAAGTTGCACATTAATCAAATATGTTGCTATTTTGACAATATAAAATGAGTTTTGTGTTAATATTTATGTGTTTAATGGGAATATTTTTGTTTCATTCTTTATTCAACTGGCGTTTTGGACCTGATTACTAACAAAAACCACCGGAAGTACATTTTAAAAGTGGCACAGCAATTGTTGCAAATCAGTAAAAAAAAAAGATTTACGATTCCATTGAATTTGGGTAAAGTTGCACATTAATCAAATATGTTGCTATTTTGACAATATAAAATGAGTTTTGTGTTAATATTTATGTGTTTAATGGGAATATTTTTGTTTCATTCTTTATTCAACTGGCGTTTTGGACCTGATTACTAACAAAAACCACCGGAAGTACATTTTAAAAGTGGCACAGCAATTGTTGCAAATCAGTAAAAAAAAAAGATTTACGATTCCATTGAATTTGGGTAAAGTTGTACATTAATCAAATATGTTGCTAATTTGACATTATAAAATGAGTTTTGGGTTTAATGGGAATATGTTGTTTCATTATAATCTTTATTCAACTGGCATTTTGGACCTGATTACTAACAAAAACCACCGGAAGTACATTTTAAATGTGGCACAGCAATTGTTACAAATCCGTAAAAACACCTACGATTCCATTGAATTTGGGTAAAGTTGTGCATTAATCAAATATGTTGCTAATTTGACATTATAAATGAGTTTGTGGTTTAATGGGAATGTGTTGTTTCATTCTTTATTCAACTGGCGTTTTGGAACTGATAACAAAAACCACCGGAAGTACATTTTAAATGTGGCACAGCAATTGTTACAAATCCGTAAAAACACCTACGATTCCATTGAATTTGGGTAAAGTTGTGCATTAACCCAATAAGTTGCTAAATTGACATTATAAAATGAGTTTTGGGTTTAATGGGAATATGTTGTTTCATTCTTTATTCAACTGGCGTTTTGGAACTGATTACTAACAAAAAACCCACCGGAAGTACATTTTAAAAGTGGCACAGCGATTGTTGCAAATCAGTAAAAACACCTACGAGTCCATTGAATTTGGGTAAAGTTGTGCATTAATCAAATATGTTGCTAATTTGACATTACAAAATGAGTTTTGGGTTTAATGGGAATATGTTGTTTCATTCTAATCTTTATTCAACTGGCGTTTTGGAACTGATTACTAACAAAAACCACCGGAAGTACATTTTAAATGTGGCACAGCAATTGTTACAAATCCGTAAAAACACCTACGATTCCATTGAATTTGGGTAAAGTTGTGCATTAACCCAATAAGTTGCTAAATTGACATTATAAAATGAGTTTTGGTTTTAATGGGAATATGTTGTTTCATTCGTTATTAAACTGGCGTTTTGGAACTGATAACTAACAAAAACCACCGGAAGTACATTTTAAATGTGGCACAGCAATTGTTACAAATCCGTAAAAACGCCTACGATTCCATTGCATTTGGGTAAAGTTGTGCATTAATCCAATAAGTGGCTAATTTGACATTATAAAATGAGTTTTGTGTTAATAGTTTGGGTTTAATGGGAATAGGTTGTTTCATTCTTTATTCAACTGGCGTTTTGGAACTGATTACTAACAAAAAAACACCGGAAGTACATTTTAAAAGTGGCACAGCAATTGTTGCAAGTCAGTAAAAAAAGATTTACGATTCCATTGAATTTGGGTAAAGTTGTACATTAATCAAATATGTTGCTAATTTGACATTATAAATGAGTTTTGAGTTTAATGGGAATAAGTTGTTTCATTCTAATCTTTATTCAACTGGCGTTTTGTTACTGATTACTAACAATAACCACCGGAAGTACATTTTAAATGTGGCACAGCAATTGTTACAAATCCGTAAAAACACCTACGATTCCATTGAATTTGGGTAAAGTTGTGCATTAACCCAATAAGTTGCTAAATTGACATTATAAAATGAGTTTTGGGTTTAATGGGAATGTGTTGTTTCATTCTTTATTCAACTGGCGTTTTGGAACTAATTACTGACAAAAACCATCGGAAGTACATTTTAAAAGTGGCACAGCAATTGTTGCAAATCAGTAAAAACACCTACGAGTCCATTGAATTTGGGTAAAGTTGTGCATTAATCAAATATGTTGCTAATTTGACATTATAAATGAGTTTTGGGTTTAATGGGAATATGTTGTTTCATTCTAATCTTTATTCAACTGGCGTTTTGGAACTGATTACTAACAATAACCACCGGAAGTACATTTTAAATGTGGCACAGCAATTGTTGCAAATCCGTAAAAACACCTACGATTCCATTGAATTTGGGTAAAGTTGTCCATTAACCCAATAAGTTGCTAAATTGACATTATAAAATGAGTTTTGGGTTTAATGGGAATATGTTGTTTCATTCTTTATTCAACTGGCGTTTTGGAACTGATAACAAAAACCACCGGAAGTACATTTCAAATGTGGCACAGCAATTGTTACAAATCCGTAAAAACACCTACGATTCCATTGAATTTGGGTAAAGTTGTGCACTAATCCAATAAGTGGCTAATTTGACATTATAAAATGAGTTTTGTGTTAATAGTTTGGGTTTAATGGGAATAGGTTGTTTCATTCTTTATTCAACTGGCGTTTTGGAACTGATTACTAACAAAAAAACACCGGAAGTACATTTTAAAAGTGGCACAGCAATTGTTGCAAATCAGTAAAAAAAAAGATTTACGATTCCATTGAATTTGATATGTTGCTAATTTGACATAACTCTCTTATTAGCTGTGGAACACGTTAAAATGAGTCATTTGAGGCGTAAACATGAAAGAAGTACAGCTCGTAAAGCTGGGCTGTGGTACTCAATACGGAAACCCTACTAAAATAAGAGTCCGACATGAAAGAATAAATACCTCGACGACGATAACAAAACAAGACACGATGGGCCATAAACTTACACGTGTGTTCCCCACCCACCCCCACAATTGGAGAACAAGACACGAAACGTTTTTTGAAGGATTTATATGACGTTACCTTGCAAGCAGGTTTATGAAGGTGTCAGCTCATTTCATTCCATGATAACGCGTCGGAAAACAAAAGAAAAACATCGCCGAGTCAACTTCAAACGGCAAAGTTCTTAGCTGGACTTCCGGCGGAAGTTGGTGGCGTACTCTGGTTCGCTGATCGATACGGATACCGACTCTACATGGGTGGTATTGGTATCAGATTTTTTTTTTTAATTTGTATTTATTAATCAATCCAATAATAATAATAATAATAATAATAATAATACAATAATAATACAATTCCAACTCCAAAACCAAACCCGGCCCAAAAACACTCAGAACAGCAATCAACAGAGCAATTGAGAGGACACACAAACATGACACAAAACAATCCAAAGGTAGTCAAACAAAAAATGAATATTATCAACAACAGTATCAATATTAATAAAATTCCAACATAGCAGTGATTAGAAATCCCTCATTGACATTATCATCACAGCCATTTATAAAAATAAAAACATAAAAAAAAAAAAAAAAAAGAACAATAGTGTCACAGTGGCTTACACTTTGCATCGCATCTCATAAATTTGACAACACATTGTCCATCCATTCATTTTCTACCGCTTGTCCCTTTTGGGGTCGCGGGGGGGTGCTGGAGCCTATCTCAAATAAATCATATTTTAGGTTAATTTCATAGCGAAAACAAATTTAGACAATGGATCCCATATTCCAATATATGACTCATTGTTATCTCAACTAAATGCAGTTTTTTCTATTGATATCATTTCCATAGTTTGTGTATACCAGATTATCAGATTGATTTTTTTTTTTTGCTCCTGCGTGTACTTTGAACAAATATGGGTTTTGTTGTTGTTTTGTTCATATTGTTTCATGTTAACATTGTTGTATATGTAACATGTATTTACATAAATAGTACACAAGACTTAGTTTTATAAACATAAGCACACAAAAATACCATATTAATATGACAATATTAACATACATATGTATGTATATATATATATATACAGGCCCGGCCCTAACCAATCTGGCGCCCTAGGCAAGATTTTAGGTGGCGCCCCCCCCCCCCCCCCCCCCCACATCGGCAGTGAAGTGTATATACTCACAAGAACCCGAATAGCTTTGTCTTTGACTTTTTTTTTTACTTACAACTATACCTAATATATAAAGGGGTGGAAAAGTGACTATTACCTGCAGGGCAAACATTAGCTAACCAGAAGGCAATAATGTAAACAAAAAACACCTGCTTAAGAGATCTAATACAAATGTCCCTGAGGAATGTAAGGTGGGAGTACTGTAATTACCTAACGTTACATTATTATTTTCCATAACAATTTAGCCCCCTCCACAATATTAACCCGACGTTAAAACAGAACTAGCTATTTATTGATTAGCAATTGCCGAATCATGTAACATTAGCTTAATGCTGAAAAGCCAGGTTACTATCACAATCTGTAACAGACAAATAATTTCATGTAGGCTAACGTTACCTACCTGCTACCTCTGTCTTTTTCTCGTTTCTCCTCCTCTTCTTTTCTCTTTTTTCTTCCCTGGGCACCTGACAGTTTTGGCCGTTTTGACATCTTGTGTTGATTTTTTGATGTGGTGACGTCCAAAAAGAGTCATGATACGGGAAGGGAGGGGGCGCACCGTGCGGGGTGAGGAGGGGGGGCGTAATGTTGTAACAAATAATATTTCTATTAAATAGGCTTTACTTTGCATTTTAATTAACGTGAGATTATTTTTTGTATTTAGAAATAATAGTAACAACTTTTTTTTTTCTTTTTTTTTTCTCCAACATTTGTGGCACTGGCATGGCGCCCCCTGATGGACGGCGCCCTTAGCATTTGCTTTTACGGCCTATGCCACGGGCCGGCCCTGTGTATATATATATATATATATATATATATATATATATATATATATATATATATATATATATATGTATGTTAATATTGTCATATTACATACATATATACATATATGTATACATGTATGTAATATTGTCATATTACATACATATATATACATGTATGTATATACACGTACCACAGTTTGAGAATATCTGAATATATACACTTTACAACATGTAATTTACATAAATAGTACACAAGATTTACTTTTATAAACATAAGCACACAAAAATACCATATTAATATGACAATATTAACATACATATATATATGTATGTTAATATAGTGTACAACTAATGCTATGCGGGCTTCATCTAGTGGTACGCCAAATAATCACTTGATTAAAGTACGGTGTTTTATTTTCCTATATTCAAACATAGTGTTACTGTTCAAACTGTGTGTAAATATTAAATATACTTGCTAAATAAAACATCTGCCTTGTATTTGAGGAATACCTAGCCCTACTAGGCTACTGTATTTTAATGTCGGTCATTATGGTGGTATATGGAGGGACATGTTTTATTCTAAACTGGTACTTGGTGAAAAAGGTTTGACAACCATTGGTATATATTATATACAGTGTACTTGATGAATACCTAGCCCTACTAGGCTACTGTATTTTAATGTCGGTCATTATGGTGGTATTTGGAGAGACAAGTTTTATTCTGAGCTGGTACAAGCATTGGTATATATTATATATACATCTCTTTTTTTGCACATTTCAACCATGCACATTTACATTTATACACAATAACGATGACAAAAGTATTGATAATACACAAAGAACACAAGGTCTGTGTCTTTTTTAATTCTGTTCCTATATTTTTATATCAGAGAGGGATAATAATATGAACATTATGTAGAAAACTCGTGAAAATTATGAATTATAAATGATAAAATATATTATATACGGTGTACATCTCTTTTTTGCACATTTCAACCCTGCACATTTACATTTATACACAATAATGAAGAAACAAGTATTGTCAATACACATTTTTTTTTATTCTGTTCTTATATTTTTACATCAGAGAGGGATAATAATATGAACATTATGTAGAAAACTCGTGAAAATGATGAATTATAAATTATAGAATGTATTATATACAGTATACATCTCTTTTTTGCACATTTCAACCATGCACTTTAATATTTATACAGAATAATGATGACACAAGAATTGACAATACACAGTTTTTTTAATTATGTTCTTATATTTTTACATCAGAGAAAGATAATAAAATGAACATTATGTGGAAAACTCGTGAAAATTATGAATTATAAATGATAGAATATATGATATACAGTATACATCTATTTTTTGCACATTTTAACCCTGCACATTATTATTTATACACAATAATTATGACACAAGTATTGACAATGCACATTTTTTTTATTCTGTTCTTATATTTGTTGTATTCTATTTGTTATAAATAGAATAAATAATTCCCTGCAAATGATCAATAAAAATTGAGAGTCATATATATATGTGTGTGTATATACATATATATATATATATATATATATATAGAGAGATGAAATAGTCTTGTGATTTTTTTTCCCCCACACATACACATATATATATATATATATATATATATATATATATATATATATATATATATATATATATATATATATATATATATATATATATATATATATGTCTTAATTAGGTTATCCAAAAAATAGTGCTCGATACCGTAGTAGAGCGCAATATATGTATGTGTGGGGAAAAAAAATCACAAGACTACTTCATCTCTACAGGCCTGTTTCATGAGGGGGTTCCCTCAATCATCAGGAGATGATTGATGATTGAGGGAACCCCCTCATGAAACAGGCCTGTAGAGATGAAGTAGTCTTGTGATTTTTTCCCCCACACACACATATATATATATATATATATATATATATATATATATATATATATATATATATATATATATATATATATATATATATATATATGTGTATGTGTGTGTGTGTGTGTGTATCTGTTTGTATGTGTATCTGTTTATATTTTATTTCTGATTATTATTATTATTAATGTATTATCATTTCCTTTCAATTATTATTATTTTTTTCTGTTTATTTAATTGGTGTATTTAGGGCTATATAAATAAACATTGATTGATTTGTAGATATTCCTTTTTTTTGTGTGTGGTTTCTTTCTTTTTTTGGGGCGGGGGGTGGTATGGATGGGATATAAACAAAAATATTTTGACATTTAGGGCAGACAATAGATATATGATTTATGTGAATATGATGTAATGGATAGGAATGTCTGATGCTGGGTGTCAATAAAAAAAAGGAAAAAAAAAAAAAATGAGAGCCAAGTTTTTTTTCCACAATATGTTTGTTTTTAATCATGATCGACAAATCAAAGGCAATAATCTCGCCACCACACGCACAATAATGTTATCATTAATTATAAAATGTTCAAATAAAAAGTATCACTATCGGCAATACTGGCCCTGAATATGTCTGTATCGAATCGGTACCAGAATCTGCAGTATCAACCACCCTAGGTTATAATATAATCGATTAAAAGAGAAACAGCGCTCCCTAGCGACTCGGAGAAAACCACACCTCGTTTGCTTTGCATTGAACAGGGTTGCCAGACGTATGAACATGATTGACTCTGTGATTATAATTTCACTCTGTACGATGCACCATCTATTCAGGTCGCTCTTGAAAAAATAGATTTTAATCTCAATGAGTCTTTACCTGTTTAAATGAAGAAAATTCAATAATCAACCCAAATCCCATAATATAAGATCATTTGAATCGTTCAATACATGGTTAAATCACGTATGTTCAATCATTTTAAAAAACCCCGACCGTTTAAGCGTCTGGCACATAAGGCCTTTCCCATCTGGCAACGCTTGCATGTCCCTCAAATCACGCACAATCCGACTACTTCCGCTCAAAGTTGGCTTTACATCAGAGAGGTGATAATTAATATGAACAATAAGTAGAACAAGTCGTGGAAAAACACAAACGGGTGGACCCACGGAATCGCTCGTGGTGTGTGTGGTTGCCACGCAACGTATCATTTCTATGTGACACGTTCTTGCCTTTCATATGACAACTTTTCTGTCTGCCGTCTCATTTCAGCAACACTTGGCAGGCGGAACCCGACAAGAAACGAGGGGATATTTGTAACATAAAAGATGTGTAACAGGTTTAAAAAGAACAAGATGCCTCGAGGTAAGTAGTTGGTTTTTTTAAATGTATTTTATTTATTTGAATTTTATTTTGTGGTAAGTAGTTGTTCTCTACTTCCGGTTTTCCCCTATTACTAATACTTGATATGTATTGGCGATCACTCCATGACTGTATTGTTCACAATTCATTTATTTTACTTCTTAAACGTGTCCCCAAATAGAGATTCGAAGTGTTGTCGTTGTATTCTAGCAAAAAAGGCGTCCGGGAATTTAGTTGGCTTTGATCTCTCGTCACGACTGCGTTTCAAATTTGGCACCCCCCCCCCTCCCAGATTCAATAACTTCCATTTTTTATAATAATAATAATGATAATAAATAATAACTTTAATAATTCCGCCCGAATGCAGCTGAGATAGGCTCCAGCACCCCCCGCCACCCCGAAAGGGACAAGCGGTAAAAAATGGATGGAATTTAAAAAAAAAAAAAACTTCCAAGAATGTACAAACCCCGTTTCCATATGAGTTGGGAAATTGTGTTAGATGTAAATATAAACAATGATTTGCAAATCCTTTTCAACCCATATTCAATTGAATGCGCTACAAAGACAACATATTTGATGTTCAAACTCATAAACTTTATTTATTTTTTGCAAATAATAATTAACTTAGAATTTCATGGCTGCAACACGTGCCAAAGTAGTTGGGAAAGGGCATGTTCACAACTGTGTTACATCACCTTTTCTTTTAACAACACTCAATAAACGATTGGGAACTGAGGAAACGAATTGTTGAAGCTTTGAAAGTGGAATTCTTTCCCGTTCTTGTTTTATGTAGCGCTTCAGTCGTTCAACAGTCTCCGCTGTCGTATTTTACGCTTCATAATGCGCCACACATTTTCGATGGGAGACAGGTCTGGACTGCAGGCGGGCCAGGAAAGTACCCGCACTCTATTTTTTTTTTTTACGAAGCCACGCTGTTGTAACACGTGCTGAATGTGGCTTGGCATTGTCTTGCTGAAATAAGCAGGGGCGTCCATGAAAAAGACGGCGCTTAGATGGCAGCATATGTTGTTCCAAAACCTGTATGTACCTTTCAGCATTATTGGTGCCTTCACAGATGTGTAAGTTACCCATGCCTTGGGCACTAATACACCCCCATACCATCACATATGCTGGCTTTTGAACTTTGCGTCGATAACAGTCTGGATGGTTCGCTTCCCCTTTGGTCCGGATGACACGATGTAGAATATTTCCAAAAAAAATTTGAAATGTGGACTCGTCAGACCACAGAACACTTTTCCACTTTGCATGAGTCCATCTTAGATGATCTCGGGCCCAGAGAAGCCGGCGGCGTTTCTGGGTGTTGTTGATAAATGGCTTTCGCTTTGCATAGTAGAGCTTTAACTTGCACTTACAGATGTAGCGACCAACTGTATTTAGTGACAGTGGTTTTCTGAAGTGTTCCTGAGCCCATGTGGTGATATCCTTTAGAGATTGATGTCGGTTTTTGATACAGTGCCGTCTGAGGGATCGAAGGTCACGGTCATTCAATGTTGGTTTCCGGCCATGCCGCTTACGTGGAGTGATTTCTCCAGATTCTCTGAACCTTTTGATGATATTATGGACCGTAGATGTTGAAATCCCGAAATTGTGTTAGATGTAAATATAAACGTAATACAATGATTTGTAAATCCTTTTCAACCCATATTCAATTGAATGCGCTACAAAGACAAGATATTTGATGTTCAAACTCATAAACTTTATTTTTTTTTGCAAATAATAATTAACTTAGAATTTCATGGCTGCAACACGTGCCAAAGTAGTTGGGAAAGGGCATGTTCACCACTGTGTTACATCACCTTTTCTTTTAACAACACTCAATAAACGATTGGGAACTGAGGAAACTAATTGTTGAAGCTTTGAAAGTGGAATTATTTCCCGTTCTTGTTTTATGTAGAGCTTCAGTCGTTAAACAGTCCGGGGTCTCCGCTGTCGTATTTTACGCTTCATAATGCGCCACACATTTTCGATGGGAGACAGGTCTGGACTGCAGGCGGCCCAGGAAAGTACCCACACTCTTTTTTTCACGTGCTGAATGTGGCTTGGCATTGTCTTGCTGAAATAAGCAGGGGCGTCCATGAAAAAGACGGTGCTTAGATGGCAGCATATGTTGTTCCAAATCCTGTATGTACCTTTCAGCATTAATGGTGCCTTCACAGATGTGTAAGTTACCCATGCCTTGGGCACTAATACACCCCCATACCATCACAGATGCTGGCTTTTGAACTTTGCGTCGATAACAGTCTGGATTGTTCGCTTCCCCTTTGGTCCGGATGACACGATGTAGAATATTTCCAAAAACAATTTGAAATGTGGACTCGTCAGACCACAGAACACTTTTCCACTTTGCATGAATCCATCTTAGAGGATCTCGGGCCCAGAGAAGCCGGCGTCCGTTTCTGGATGTTGTTGATAAATGGCTTTCGCTTTGCATAGTAGAGCTTTAACTTGCACTTACAGATGTAGCGACAAACTGTATTTAGTGACAGTGGTTTTCTGAAGTGTTCCTCAGCCCATGTGGTGATATCCTTTAGAGATTGATGTCTGTTTTTGATACAGTGCCGTCTGAGGGATCGAAGGTCACGGTCATTCAATGTTGGTTTCCGGCCATGCCGCTTACGTGGAGTGATTTCTTCGGATTCTCTGAACCTTTTGATGATATTATGGACCGTAGATGTTAAAAATCCCTAAATTTCTTGCAATTGCACTTTGAGAAACTTTGTTCTTAAACTGTTTGACTATTTGCTCACGCAGTTGTGGACAAAGGGGTGTACCTCGCCCCATCCTTTCTTGTGAAAGACTGAGCATTTTTTGGGAAGCTGTTTTTATACCCAATCATGGCACCCACCTGTTCCCAATTAGCCTGCACACCTGTGGGATGTTCCAAATAAGTGTTTGATGAGCATTCCTCAACTTTATCAGTATTTATTGCCACCTTTCCCAACTTCTTTGTCACGTGTTGCTGGCATCAAATTCTAAAGTTAATGATTATTTGTAACAAAAAAAAATGTTTATCAGTTTGAACATCAAATATGTTGTCTTTGTAGCATATTCAACTGAATATGGGTTGACAATGATTTGCAAATCATTGTATTCCGTTTATATTTACATCTAACACAATTTCCCAACTCATATGGAAACGGGGTTTGTGCAATAATTCTGGTGGTGCACTGAAGTTCAACGCGCATGCGCAATTTTCCACATTTGGTATGGAAAGACAGGAGGGATAAAAAGCCAGAAATTGTTTTTTTGCACATCTTACACTAATTAAAACATAAACACATGCAGCTAGTGTAACCAAGAATCCAGTGAGAAGTAGCGTAAGCAGGGCAGGAACTTGAGACACTTATTTTATTTGCAACGGGCTCGTCGTTTTCTCATCAAAACTAGGTCACACACACTTCCGCCCTTCAAAATAAGAGCGCACGCGTCACATTCTGTCCAATTGCGCTTGTGTTACCATATCTTGAGTTATTGTGCAGAAATATGGGGAAACAACTACAAATGTGCGCTTCATTAACTGACTGTGTTTATAAAAAAAAGATAAATTAGAATAATACATAATGTTGGATGTAGAGAACATACAAAGCCTTTATTTATTAAATCACAATTATTGAAAATCAATTATTTGGTGCATTTGCAAACAGCTAAAATAATGTATAAAGCAAACTACAACCCAAGAATGTACAACAATTCCTCTCAAAAAAAGAAGAGAAATATAACCTTAGAGGAAAATCTAATTTAATACATTTGTATGCTCGTTTAACACTTAAAACCTTTAGTATATCAGTATGTGGAATTAAATTATGGAACAGATTAACCAAAGAAATCCAAACAAAGCACCAATATGATTCAGTTCAAGAGACGGTTCAAACTACAAGTGTTCACAAAGTACACAGAACAAGAATTATGATGAACATATTTATTTTATTTTATTTTATTTTTTAATATTTATGTATTTAATATTTATTCCTTATTTATTTGTTCACTGTTCTGTTACAGAGAACAAGGAAATTGGATAAAATTGCTATGGTATGAAAAGGGGTATGATTAAATAAGCTCTGCTTCTTCCTACTCCTTTTCGGACATGCTGTCATGAAACAACTGGAATTGTGTGATGCATGTTCGAAATAAACTGAAACTGAACTGAAATGTTTATTGATTTAAAAAAAAATATATACTCTTATCAAAGACAGAGTCAGCAACTTGCCTATTTTAGCCTGAAAGGTGCTTTACTAGTCAACTGTTGAGTAATTGGGAAACATACTGAGACAACAATAGTTAGTATGATTATTTAATGCATTTTTTGCCTTTTTTGGAGCTGTAACGTGCAGTAAAATTCACCAAACGCATTAGCCTCAGTGAAATATATATATAATATATATATATATATAATAATCCGGTGCATAGGCAAATTCATGTATTATCACTATTACAAGTGGCCCTCTGATGGCAACCATAACTGTGACGTGGCCCTCATTGAAAACAAGTTTGACACCCCTGTTGTAAGGAGCCGTACGTGTCTTGTTTTGGTGTGACGTCATAGGTCAACCAGAAAATTAATACATTAATTTGCGGTAAAAGGAAATAAGTCCCCCCCGAGATGATCTAATTTCACCTATTTGGGTTAAAAATATTTTTTGCAAACCAGTCATTTTAGTCTGCAAATGATGTGTTGTTGTTGAGTGTCTATACTGTCTAGAGCTCGGCAGAGTAACCGTGTAATACTCTTCCATATCAGTAGGTGGCAGCCGGTAGCTAATTGCTTTGTAGATGTCGGAAACAGCGGGAGGCAGTGTACAGGTAAAACGGTATCAAATGCTTAAACCAAAAATAAACAAAAGGTAAGTTCCCCTAAGAAAAGGCGCTTAGAGATGGCTATGCAGAACGAAACTAAAACTGAACTGGCTACAAAGTAAACAAAAACAGAATGCTGGACGACTGCAAAAACTTACTGTGGAGCAAAGACGGCGTCCACAATGTACATCCGAACATGACATGACAATCAACAATGTCCCCACAAAGAAGGATAAAAACAACTGAAATATTCTTGAATGCTAAAACAAAGTAGATGCGGGAAATATCGCTCAAAGGAAGACATTAAACTGCTATAGGAAAATACCAAAAAAAGAGAAAAAGACACCAAAATAGGAGCGCAAGACAAGAACTAAAACACTACACACAGGAAAACACCAAAAAACCTCAAAATAAGTCAGAGGGTGATGTGACAGGTGGTGACAGTACACCTACTTTGAGACAAGAGCTATATTGATGCATGCTTGGTTATGGTTTAAAGTCATATCCAACAATTGCGACAACGACTTTTTACTGGCAACTGAGTTTGGTTTTTTAATGATTTCTGCTGGTGGTGTGCCTCCGCATTTTTTCAACGCAAACAATGTGCCTTGGCTCAAAAAAGGTTGAAAAACACTGTTTTACATAGTTTGATTTCACGTTTTCGGGACTTATGCAGATCTCAAATACTACAAAACCAGATACCAATAGGTAAGAAAAGTTGGTTTTGCATAATAGGTCCCCTTTTAAATCATATTCATTTGTGTTCCCTAAATGTCTCAAAAGCAGCTTCTGATCAATGTGTGTCACAGGAGCCCAGTAGTCTTCAGTCAGGAGTGAGAGCAGACTGTAGGGTCAGAGGCAGCTACTTCTTCCAGCATGGAGCAGCTCAGGGCAGAGTTTGAGAAAGTTATAGCAGAACTCAAGTGGGAGGAGGTTGTTTCCACTCTCTTGGAGGTGGTCAGCAGCATGTTGTGTACCACAGCCAGTTCTCCGCCTCCAAACGCCCCAGTGCCTCAGGGGCTCAGGTTCGACGCCCATTGTCAGCAAGTCACAGTTCAAAGCAGAGGTTACAGTGGGTGCGTGCCCACCAGCCCACCTTTTGTGCAGCCAGGTCAGATGATGGCAGGACTTCAGTCTAATCCGTACGACATGAATGCGTATGACATCAAAAGTCAGGCAGGTGCTTCACAGGTAAGTGCATGACAAAGAATAATGTCATTTGCAGGCATGTGATTTTTCCGTCTAAAGTCGGAATTCCGTCTTTTTTAATCTGGGGGGGAAAAAAATAATTATATCCCGTTTTTTAAATCAAGATTCGAGACGTAGTTTATATTACGCCGTAGTTGATTGGTCAATATGTTCCTTGTGACCAATCAGGACATCTGTTATGAATGATGACGTTAATAACGTCATCATTCTTAATGGTTATTTACCGCCATTTTCCATATGTAAACGATGTCGGTTCTCGAGAGAAAGGACGCTTTTATTTTTTTATTTTATTTTTTATTTTTTATTAAATCAACGTAGAAAAAAACACACGATACACTTTCAACTAGTGCAGGGGTCGGCAACCCGCGGCTCCGGAGCCGCATGCGGCTCTTTGATCACTCTGATGCGGCTCAGCAGCTTACTTGCTGAACCCCCCCAATTTTCCCGTGAGACTTCCGGATTTCAGTGCCTCTCGCAGAAAACTCCCGGGATCAATATTCACCGATTTTCACCCTTACAGATATAATAAGGGCGTGCCATGATGGTACAACATTTGGCGGTCTCTACAATCTGTATTAACAGCGTGCCAGACCAACACTTTTATTTGCACGCCACAACAAGGCATACTTGGTCAACAGCCACACAGGTTACACTGACGGTGACCATATAAAACAACTTTAACACTCTTACTAATAATGCGCCACACTTTGAACCAAAACCAAACAAGAATGACAAGCACATTTCGGGATAACATCTGCACCTTAACACAACATAAACACAACAGAACAAACACCCAGAATCCCATTCAGCCCTGACTCTTCCGGGCTACATTATACACCCCTGCTACCACCAACACCCCCACCCCCCCTCTGTGCGTCGGTTGAGGTGGGCGGGGTTTGGTAGCGGGGGTGTATAATGTATCCCGGAAGAGTTAGGGCTGCATGGGATTCTGGGTATTTGTCCTGTCGTGTTACTGTGCAGATGTTCTCCCGAAATGTGGAGTGACCCCTGTTCCGCGCCCCCGGCAACAGGGGTGGCGGGCAGGTAAGCTGCGCGGGCGGAGCGCGCGGAGTGACCCCTGTTACGAGCCCCCGGCCACGGGGGTGGCGGGCAGGTAAGCTGCTTACCTGCTGCGCGTTACGCCGGCCGCGGCGAAGGCGGACGAGGCGGGGTGTCGGTGCGGTGGGCGCGGTGGTGACCCTGGACGTGCGTCGGGCCCTTCTCGTGGATCGCCTCTGCTACGGCTCCCGGTGGGGCCCTCTCGGGGGAAGGGGCCTCGGTCCCGGACCCCGGCGAGGCGTCCCTTCTCCGCTCCGTAAAAGTGTCCATCTCTTTTTTTTCTTCTTCTTCTGTTGTGGCATATGCTGCAGGTGCCTGCTCGTTTTTCGTATGTGGGTAACAACATTTAACTCTGTATATATATTTCTGAATTGGTTTAACTGCCACCCGCCTGAATCTATTTAAAATCTAATTTTTTTTAATTTCAACCGCCCGACCCGACCCACGGATAAAATCTAATTTTTTTTTATTTCAACCGCCCGATCCGCGGATAATCCGCGGACTCCGCGGTTGTGTCCGCAAACCGCGCATCTCTACTGTAGATGATAACACTGATCAATGTGACACCTGTGGATGTGAAATGAACACAAGATGTAAATATTAGTGACTAAATAATGTTGGGACTGAACCACATACAGTGATTCATTAGGATAATTGGGTTATGTAAGTTCTATTAATGATGTTTTCATGTCTTTAAACACTAAAATATTTTCTTCAAATGGTGCTGTCTTTGTTAATTTTAGCATGTTAAATTGGTGAAAAACCAGGAGCTTCGGGGGGCGTCGCCCCCCTTGTGCCCCCACCCTGGACCTGGCTGGGGGCCTTCGTCCCCCAGACCCCCGGAAATTTTTCCAGTCTTTTTCATTGTGGTCAAATCACATGCCTGCATTTGTAGTAGTTTCAGTCAAGAAAATAAGTATTTGAACACCCTGCTATTTTGCAAGTTCTCCCACTTAGAAATCATGGAGGGGTCTGAAATTTTCATGGTAGGTACATGTCCACTGTATGAGAGATAACCTAAAAAGAAAAATCCAGAGTTCTCAATCTATGATTTTTTAACAATTTATTTGTGTGATACAGGTGAAAATAAGTATTTGAACACCAACATTAATATTTGGTAGAGTAGCCTTTGTTTGCAATTACAGAGTTCAAACGTTTCCTGTAGTTCTTCACCAGGTTTGCACAGACTGCAGGAGGGATTTTGGCCCACTCCTCCACACAGATCTTCTCTAGATCAGTCAGGTTTCTGGGCTGTCGCTGAGTAACACAGACTTTCAGCTCCCTCCAAAGATTTTCAATTGGATTTAGGTCTGTAGACTGGCTAGGCCACTCCAGAACCTTGATATGGTTCTTACAAAGCCACTTCTTGGTTTTCCTGGCTGTGTGCTTTGGGTCATTGTCATGTTGGAAGATCCAGCCACGACTCATCTTCAATGATCTGACTGAGGGAAGGAGGTTTTTGGCCAAAATCTCACAATACATGGCTGCAGTCATCCTCTCCTTAATACAGTACTGTCGTCCTGTCCCATGAGCAGAAAAACACCCCCAAAGCATGATGCTACCACCCCCATGCTTCACAGTAGGAATGGTGTTCTTGGGATGCTATGCATCATTCTTCTTCCTCCAAACACGCACAGTGGAATTATGACCAAAAAGGTCAATTTTGGTCTCATCTGTCCACAAAACTTTCTCCCATGACTCCTCTGGATCATCCAAATGGTCATTGGCAAACTTAAGACGGGCCTTAACATGTGCTGGTTTAGGGGAACCTTCCGTGCCATGCATGATTTCAAAGCATGACGTCTTAGTGTATTACCAACAGTGACCATGGAAACAGTGGTCCCAGCTCTTTTCAGGTCATTGACCAAGTCCTGCCGTGTAGTCCTGGGTTGATTCCTCACCTTTCTTAGCATTAGTGATGGGTCCGGCAACACCGATGCATCGGCGCATGCGTCGAGCTCATAGAGCAAAACCCTGTGTCGGTGCGTGTACCGCTTTTAGAAAGTCACGTGACCGATCATGAGCTGTTTTGGTCACGTGACCGATACGCGAACTGTGTCGCACTGACGCCTCCTCTGTGCCCTGTGAGCGGGTCTTTTCTACAGCCGGAGAAATAATAACTAAGAAGAGAAATCGTCTAAAATGTAATACGTCGGTAAAACTTTTTTTTTTTTTTTTTTTTAATAAAAATGTGTAAAAAAATAAAATAAAAAAAATTCCCAGTCCACAATCATCCACAACACGTTCTCTTAGATGTCCATGTTATGATACATGTTCACATTATTTATTGACTGTATCTAAAAAAGATACAAATATATTTTTATTTAAATGAAGATATGAAATAATCCTAAATGAAATACAATGACTTGGTTTATATTATTGTATATACTAGGGCAGGGGTCACCAACGCGGTGCCCGCGGGCACCAGGTAGCCCATAAGGACCAGATGAGTCACCCGCTGGCCTGTTCCAAAAATAGCTCAAAGAGCAGCACTTACCAGTGAGCTGCCTCTATTTTTTAAATGTCATTTATTTATTAGCAAGCTGGTCTCGCTTTGCTTGACATTTTTAATTCTAAAAGAGACAAAACTCAAATAGAATTTGAAAATCCATGAAAATATTTTAAAGACTTGGTCTTCACTTGTTTAAATAAATTCATTTTTTTTTTTTTACTTTGCTTCTTATTACTTTTAAAAATACAATTTTAGAGAAAAAATACAACCTTAAAAATGATTTTAGGATTTTTAAACACATATACCTTTTTACCTTTTAAATGTCTTCCTCTTCTTTCCTGACAATTTAAATCAATGTTCAAGTACATTTATTTTTTTTTCATTGTAAAGAATAAAAAATATTTTAGCTTCTGTTTTTTCGACGAAGAATATTTGTGAAATATTTCTTCAAACTTACTATGATTAAAATTCCAAAAAAATATTCTGGCAAATCTAGAAAATCTGTAGAATCAAATTTAAATCTAATTTCAAAGTATTTTGAATTTCTTTTAAAATTTTTGTTCTGGAAAATGTAGAAGAAATACTGATTTGTCTTTGTTAGAAATATAGCTTGGTCCAATTTGTTAAATATCCTGACAAAGTGCAGATTGGATTTTAACCAATTTAAAACATGTCATCAAAATTCTAAAATGTATCTTAATCAGGAAAAATTACTAATGATGTTCCATAAATTATTTTTTAAATTTTTTCAAAAAGATTCAAATTAGCTAGTTTTTCTCTTCTTTTTGTCGGTTGAATTTTGAATTTTAAAGAGTCGAAATTAAAGATAAACTATGTTTCAAAATTTGATTTGATTTTTTTTCCGTGTTTTCTCCTCTTTTAAACCGTTCAATTAAGTGTTTTTTTCATCATTTATTCTCTAGAAAAAACCTTCCGTAAAAGGAAAAAAAAAATGTACAACGGAATGACAGACAGAAATACCCATTTTTTTTATATATATAAATTTATTTATTTAGCTATTCTTGTTTGAATCACACTTACGTGTAACTTACAAATGACAATGTATTTATTTATTTAAGTGTGTATCAAACTGGTAGCCCTTCGCATTAATCAGTACCCAAGAAGTAGTTTTTGGTTTCAAAAAGGTTGGTGACCCCTGTACTAGGGCATAAAATCAGTGTCAGTTGAGTCGGTCCATAGGTTGCCTGTAGGGATTTTTAATGTCCAGCAGATGTCAGTATTTAGTGACACAGTATCGACACAGTATCAATACAGTTTTGCAATGTGTCGAAACGCTTCATGACGCCTCATCAACCCATCACTACTTAGCATCATTGAGACCCCACGAGGTGATATCTAGCATAGGGCTCCACTCCCATTGAGATTGACCGTCATGTTTAGCTTCTTCCATTTTCTAATGATTGCTCCAACAGTGGACCTTTTTTCACCAAGCTGCTTGGCAATTTCTCCGTAGCCCTTTCCATCCTTGTGGAGTTGTACAATTTTGTCTCTGGTGTCTTTGGACAGCTCTTTGCTCTTAGCCATGCTGAATGTTTGGGTCTTACTGATTGTATGGGTTGGACAGGTGTCTTTATGCAGCTAACGACCTCACACAGGTGCATCTGATTCAGGATAATACAGTGGAGTGGAGGAGGACTTTTAAAGGCGGACTAACAGGTCTTTGAGGGTCAGAATTCTAGCTGATAGACACGAATAAATTGTTAAAAAATCATAGATTGTGATTTCTGGATTTTTCTTTTTAGGTTATCTCTCATACAGTGGACATGCACCTACCGTGAAAATTTCAGACCCCTCCATGATTTCTAAGTGGGAGAACTTGCAAAATAGCAGGGTGTTCAAATACTTTATTTTCTTGACTGTACATGTGAAAGGTCTAGCAAGTTTGAGGGCAGATGTGAGCTTTAATGCCATAACAGAGCAAAACATGATTTCTGTCTCAAAGATACAGTCGTGGTCAAAAGTGTACATACACTTGTAAAGAACATAATGGCTGTCTTGAGTTTCCAATAATTTCCACAACTCTTATTTTTTTGTGATAGAGTGATTGGAGCACTTGTTGGTCACAAAAAACATTCATGAAGTTTGGTTCTTTTATGAATTTATTATGGGTCTACTGAAAATGTGCTGGGTCAAAAGTATACATACAGCAATGTTAATATTTGCTTACATGTCCCTTGGCAAGTTTACCTGCAATAAGACACTTTTTGTAGCTTCTGGTTGAATTTTTGACCACTCTTCTTGACAGAATTGGTGCAGTTCAGCTAAATTTGTTGGTTTTCTGACTTGGACTTGGAGTAATATCGATTCTACGTTGCAACTTGTGCGTGGATTAAAAGACCCAACATATATTCACTTCATTTTTAACTGAAAACCAATTTAAAAAATGATGAAAATGGTCAAAAATGGTCAAAAATGTTGAAATGGTCAAAAATGTTAAAATGGTCAAAAATGGTCAAAAATGGTGTGGTTTTGGCAGCATTCGGAGCCAACATGCACATGTTCACTTAAGGTTTGGGCATGCTATCAAAACAACAATTGAACACAGCACTGTAGTACACTGTACATATATAGTCATGGTTAAAAGTTTATATAATGTCATGGCTGTCTTGAGTTTCCAACAATTTCTACAACTCTTATTTTTTTGTGATAGAGTGATTGGAGCACATACTTGTTGGTCACAAAAAACATTCATAAAGTTTGGTTCATTTATGAATTTATTATGGGTCTACTGAAAATGTGAGCAAATCTGCTGGGGTCAAAAGTATACATACAGCAATGTTAATATTTGGCAAGTTTCATTGCAATAAGGCGCTTTTGGTAGCCATCCACAAGCTTTTGCTTGAATTTTTGACCACTCCTCTTGACAAAATTGGTGCAGTTCAGCTAAAAGTGTTGGTTTTCTGACATGGACTTGTTTCTTCAGCATTGTCCACACGTTTAAGTCAGGACTTTGGGAAGGCCATTCTAAAACCGTAATTCTAGCCATTCTTGTACCACTTTTGATGTGTGTTTGGGGTCATTGTCCTGTTGGAACACCCAACTGCGCCCAAGACCCAACATCCGGGCTGATGATTTTAGATTGTCCTGAAGAATTTGGAGGTAATCCTCCTATTTCATTGTCCTATTTACTCTCTGTAAAGCACCAGTTCCATTGGCAGCAAAACAGGCCCAGAGCATAATACTACCACCACCATGCTTGACGGCAGGTGTGGTGTACCTTTTCTCCTCCAAACATATTGCTGGGTATTGTGGCCAAACAGCTCAATTTGTGTTTCATCTGACATCACATGGACAAAGATAAGATCTTCTGGAGGAAAGTTCTGTGGTGGATGGCTACCAAAAAGTGTCTTATTGCAGTGAAACTTGCCAAGGGACATGTAAGCAAATATTAACATTGCTGTATGTATACTTCTGACCCAGCAGATTTGCTCACATTTTCAGTAGACCCATAATAAATTCATAAAAGAACCAAAATTCATGAATGAATGTTACATTTGTTGGTTTATGACATGGACTTGTTTCTTCAGCATTGTCCACACATTTAAATCAGGACTTTAGGAAGGCCATTCTAAAACCTTCACTCTAGCCTGATTCAGCCATTCCTTTACCACTTTTGACATGTGTTTGGGGTCATTTTCCTGTTGGAACACCCGCCTGCGCCCAAGACCCAAACTCCGGGCTGATGATTTTAGCTTGTCCTGAAGAATTTGGAGGTAATCCTCCTTTTTCATTATCCCATTTACTCTCTGTGAAGCACCAGTTCCATTGGCAGCAAAACAGGCCCAGAGCATAATACTACCACCACCATGCTTAACGGTAGGGTGGTGTTCCTGGGATTAAAGGCCTCACCTTTTCTCCTCCAAACATATTGCTGGGTATTGTGGCCAAACAGCTCAATTTATGTCCTCTAGAAGGTCTTATCTTTGTCCATGTGGTATCAGATGAAACAAAAATGTAGCTGTTTGGCCACAACACTCTGTTCCTGTTAATGACATACATGATTTCAGTAACTTGATTTAGCCATTCCTTTACCACTTTTGATGTGTGTTTGGGGTCATTGTCCTGTCGGAACACCCACCTGCGCCCAAGACCAACCAATCTGACCACAGAACTTTCCTCCAGAAGGTCTTATCTTTGTCCATGTGATGTCAGATGAAACAAAAGTTGAGCTGTTTAGCCACAACACCCAGCAATATATTTGGAGGAGTAAAGGTGAGGCCTTTAATCCCAGCAACACCCGGCCTTTACCATGAATTGATTAACGTGGACCCCGACTTAAATAAGTTGAACAATTTATTGGGGTGTTACCATTTAGTGGTCCAATTGTACAGAATATGTACTGTACTGTGCAATCTACTAATAAAAGTTTCAATAAATCAAAAAAGCCTACCGTCAAGCATGGTGGTGGTAGTATTATGCTTTGGGCCTGTTTTGCTGCCAATGGAACTGATGCTTTACAGAGAGTAAATGGAACAATTTAAAAGGAGGATTACCTCCAAATTCTTACCGTACCGGTACCAAAAATGTATTTTGATATTTGTCGATACCTTTCGATACTTTTTCGAATAAGGGGGCCACAAAAAATGGCATTATTGGCTTTATTTTAACAAAAAATCTTATAGTATATTAAACATATGTTTTTTATTGCAATCAAAGAACAATTTTGTCCTTAAATAAAATAGTAAACTTACAAGACAACTTTTAGTAGAAAGTAAATAATAATAATCCTAATTAGTCTGTTGATGTATGCACTAACATATTGTGTCATTTATCATTCTATTAGTTTGTCAAAATTGAGCTGTTTGGCCACAATACCCAGCAATATGTTCGGAGGAGAAAAGGTGAGGCCTTTAATCTCAGGAACACCATGCCTACCGTCAAGCATGGTGGTGGTAGTATTATGCTCTGGGCCTGTTTTGCTGCCAATGGAACTGGTGCTTTACAGAGAGGAAATGGGACAATGAAAAAGGAGGATTACCTCCAAATTCTTCAGGACAACCTAAAATCATCAGCACGGGTCTTGGGCGCAGTTGGGTGTTCCAACTGTTCCGACTGTAAATGTGAGGGTGCTTGCTGCCCCCTTGTGGAATGATGACATGCCTGCAACCTGTTTTACAGCTTTGCATATTTGCATCCTCAGAATATATCAGTACCTGGGAGAACACACCTTGAAAACTCAAGTTGGTGTCCAGCTGGGATGATGTAAGAAAATATTCATACACCCCAATAGGCAGTTCCTAACATTATTTTTGATATTCCAGGAACGGGAGTGACGTCTATCAGATGACAGGTCCTCCTGTCTTCACCACTCCAGTAACGTCCACGTCCAAGTATGAAATCTTTTCAATTCAGCGTCTTTCCCCATTGTCAACTTGTTAATTTTGTCTCATTCATGTAGAAATGGAGGCGTGGTCTACCACATTGCAGGCACACCTGTCTTTGCTGCTCCACCAATAACGACCACAAAGTAAGTAAGATTGGCTTGGATTTAGTGACTGTCATCAATCAATCAGTCAAAGTTTATTTATAAAGTGCTTTTCATACATAAAAGAAATGCAACGCAAAGTGCTTTACATTATATCCCCCATTTTCACATACGTACGCACAGACACAAACACACACACACAACATACACACATATGCAACTATATGGACAAATGATTGCATGGCTGAGTACAGAGGAGACATATTAGTAAACACTATCACAGGAGCCGTCATGACTAGAGTAGGGATGTCCCGATCCGATATTTAGATCGGATCGGCTGCCGATATTTGCAAAAAAATGCGTATCGGCAAGGCATGGGAAAATGCCGATCCAGATCCAGTTTAAAAAAAAACTCCGGTCCGTGTTTTCCAACGCACCTATTTAAATAATACATTCTACTTTTCTGCTGCTCCTAATTTCCGTTCCGTATTTTCCAGCACACCTTCAACACATCCACACGTCTGTTGATTCTCACGCAGTTGCTTTTAGCTGCTGGCATTACACGACAGGCTCTTCTCACTCTTTTTTGTGTCTCCCTCTCACAGACAGAAGCGCACCTTCTTACACACGTCACATACTGTCACGTCACACGTCACATACTGTCACGTCATACGTCACATACGTATACGCCCTCTTCAAGCAGAGAGGTAGCAGCATGGCTAACGTTAGCTGTGATGCTAGCGCAGCCGTGCGAGCAACGCTCCCTCTAAGGTGCTCGCCTGTGCAATTGCGCACTGTTTAAGCGTCCTCTGCGCATAGCAATTATATGCCACGCACAAAATCAAATAAAAAAATAAGCGCATAACAATTTTCGACACACCGACACGACAGAGAAAACAGTTTTCGTCATCATTGTTCAAATATTGTGACGTCTGTCGAGACGCTTATCTCCATTCGGTGCCACACGTCCACACCATCAAAATGCCGAGGCAAAAATTTCCACATCAACACCGTATGAAAAAATTTGTGATTTTTTTAGTTGTGATTTCCTTCTCTGCATGAAAGTTTAAAAGTAGCATATATTAATGCAGTATGAAGAAGAATGTTTTAATGTAGACATGCAAGCCTTGAAAGAACATTTTGAAAATCAAGACTACATTTCCTGCAAATGGGTGCATTTCTACCCTATATTTTAACTTTAGATTTATTCTCATATCAAACTCTTTTGGCTGTCTTTTTGACACTTACATCCGGCGCCCCCCTCCACACCCCGGATTATAAATAATGTAAATAATTCAATGTGATTATCTTGTGTGATGACTGTATTATGATGATAGTATATATCTGATAGTATATATCTTAAATCATGAATGAACCCCGACTTAAACAAGTTGAAAAAATGTATTCGGGTGTTACCATTTAGTGGTCAATTGTACGGAATATGTACTTCACTGTGCAACCTACTAATAAAAGTCTCAATCAATCAATCAAAACACATAGAATCCTCATAATGCTGTGATTATATGCATCAAGTGTTCATTCAAGGCTAAGGCAAAATATCAAGATATATATCGTGTATCGCAATATGGCCTTAAAATATCGCAATATTAAAAAAAGGCCATATCGCCCAGCCCTAGTTTCAATGATGCCATTTCTGTTTGTCATGTATAATTTTGTCTATTTTGTGTTTATCCTTGAATAAACAGGTCAGTTTCTTGTTACCAACCATTGTGTATTATTCAAACTCCCCTAATTCAGCTGGCTAGTTGTTATCAAGAGTACTAAAACCCTTTTCAACATGATTCTGACAACTAAGTAGGCTAAATAACTTTAAACTTTAATACATGCTCGGATAGGCCAGTATCGGTCAGTATCGGTATCGGTCAGTATCGGTATCGGATCGGAAGTGCAAAAACAATATCGGTATCGGATCGGAAGTGCAAAAACCTGGATCGGGACATGCCTAGACTAGAGTAGTTTAAAAAACCCCAGTCTTGTTTATTACTAAGTGTCATATTTTCTCTGCTGGATGAGTAGCTGAGTATATTCAGACAGTGTTCACATTGATGGACCATAATCTGACGCCTTATGAGTTTGTGCTAGACATCGAGTTGACAGCTCTGGCTTTTAGCTCGATGCCTGGCACTCTCACACTCTCATCCGGTGGACCTAGGTTCAAGCCAGGACACAGAGGTGGACCAGGCGGTTACTGAGTGCCATACTCGGTGGTTGTCAATACCCTTTGATAAGAAAGCCGATTGATCGGCCACTGATCAGTATCAGCCAAATTTTGTGAAAAAGTATGTGATCGCCATTGCCTATTAATCCCTTTAAATACCGGTCACAAATGCAGAGGTGCGTTGCTGGCCTAGTTGCTATGTTTCCGGTTGGTCGTAAAAGTGTTGGTCATGTGTTTGTACCCTGCTCAAATCTCTCAGTAAAGTTATTCATTGGATTATACCTTTTGTTTTGAACTTTATTACACTTTGGAGCGCTTTTTCCGGTCCATTGTTTTTCCTGCTCTCCCTATCTGCGCCTAATGACTGGGCTACGTGACGTCATTTCTTGTGATGTCTCAAAGGGCATTTCTGGTCGGGACGGGATTCGTTCCCAGGGATTCGAATAAAGAACCAACTCTTTTTCTTTACTATAGTGGTCTCGATAACGGGTACCGGTTCTCAAAAAGGGATTCGAGTCCGAGGACTCGGTTCTTTTCTTATCGAACAACCGGGAAAAAACGGTTTCGAGTATCATCCCTATCGTCTTACTCAGTGACGTGCGGTGAGGTTGATGGCTGGTGAGGCACTGACTTCATCACAGTCAGATTTACAAACATATGAACCCTAAAGAGTATCTTATTCACTATTTGATTGGCAGCAGTTAACGGGTTATGTTTAAAAGCTCATACCAGCATTCTTCCCTGCTTGCCACTCAGCATCAAGGGTTGGAATTGGGGGTTAAATCACCAAAAATTATTCCCGGGCGCGGCGCCGCTGCTGCCCACTGCTCCCCTCACCTCCCAGGGGGTGAACAAGGGGATGGGTCAAATGCAGATGACACATTTCATTACACCTAGTGTGTGTGACAATTATTGGTACTTTAACTTAACTTTAACTTTACACATACAAACTGTAGCACACAAAAAAGCACATTTAATTAAAAAAATGTTATTATGGTCTTACCTTTACTTATAAATGAAGTCCATGCACTGCAACTAAAGCCCTCACTTAAACTTTCCACGTGCAAGATTGAATCTATTTAAAAAAGTGTAACCGAGGGTTTATAAATGTCGCCTATACTGTATGAAACTACAAAATAACAAACACGGAGGCTCCAGTTTACACGAGGACCACTTTATTTACTTTCTGTCAAAAACCTCCGCTCCACTCCAACGTGTTGTCACTTCCGCTCTTAGCGCCTTCAAAATAAGAGCTCAAGGCATATACTGTATAACAGCGCATAACAGGAACTTAACATCACAAAGAGGAAAGCCCATAAAAATAGGTTACAAAAGTTATTTAATAAGAAGCCAAAAAGTGCAAAAACAATAATGTTCGTGTTGGAGGAGTTGTGAATTAGGTACACCTGCAGTCTGCAGGTGTACCTAATGTTGTGGCCCTGCAGTCATTCACAACTCCTCCAACACCAACATTATTGTTTCTGCACTTTTTGGCTTCTTATGAAATAACTTTTTGAAATAGATTCAAACTTGCACGTGGAAAGTTTAAGTGTGGGCTTTAGTTGATATAACAATTCTACGGCGGGGGTGCAGGAGGCGGGATTACTGGAGCCTCAGCCAGTGCGTCTTTTGCAGCCGTTTTATGATCGCTCAGCACAAGAAATACGTTACACACATACAGTTGTTGACAAAATACACTGTACATTATATACCTCAGCTAACTAAACTATGGAAATGTATAATATAGTTCATATAGCAATACAGTCTCACTGCACAGCAGGCCAGCAGTTAGCCGAGTCCGGACTCTATGTTGAGGCACTGAGTGACGTGCCTCAACGGGCTGCTGATCACCGGCAAATGTGAAAATTCAGCGATTTTGAATAAAAATAATCTAAAACTGGTGAAGTTAAATGGAAAATAACTTTATAGTATAATCACTGGATACATATAACAATTTTTTTTTTTTTTTCTTTTTACATTTTCTTTCTTTCCATGATGGCAGGTGAGGCCCTGCCTCACTTGCCTCTAGTGGCTGCACGTCACTGGTCTTACTTATTAAGCTTCATAAAATGATGAAGTGGAGGTCAAGGTTTTAATCATGTATTCACCCCCGTTCCCCCAGTGTTCTATCACCATTGTGTTCACTCCCACTGACCCCCCCTACACACTACATTGGTGTTTCATGCTCCTCTGAAGCTCATTACCGGTACTTTTAATGCCTCTGTGCTCTGTAAGCGTACCTTTCAGTGTTTTTGGAAAACGATGGGAGTTAAAGTTGTTTGTCTTTGCCGAAGCCTGAATGATGGTCTTTCATTTACCCTCCCAGTTTCACACAAAGATACATTTGAGTTTTTGTATGTATTTTCTCGTGTATACCAGAAGAAAACGAAGGCGCCGGCGCATCCGGGACGTCGACCAGCCGTATGTGAAGAAGCCGCCCAACGCCTTCATGTGCTTCCTGAAGGAGCAGAGGCAACATGTGAAGGCGCAGATGAATTTAAAGGACAGTGCGTCCGTCAATACTGTCCTAGGACATATGGTGAGTTTGCTTGTGATTTCAGTGTAGTTCTAATCTGCTTGATTTGTTCTTTTTTTTTTTTTAACTCCCATGTTTGTGTTGTGCAGTGGAAGTTGCTGACTGACGAGGGACAGGCTAAATATTATAAGATCGCTGATGCAGAGAAAAAACTCCATTCACAATTGTATCCCGAATGGTCCAGCAGCGACAACTATGTGAGGCCCACCTCTAATTGAACAAGAATTCAGATGTTATTATCCTATATAATATGTATAAAATGTGTTTGGTGTAGGGCAACAAGAGGAGAAGGCGCAGCTTCACAGCATCCAGCGCTGTTACAGGTATGCCTGCAAAATTATTTCACATACATTACTATTATTATTGTGCCATATTCCAAAAAGTGTACTCTATATTCATCCCTTGCACAAGAGTCTGGGTGGTGAACAGCCCTCATCACTAGGGATAAGTATCATTTACATTTTAACCTATACTAGTACCAAACTTTACTGAACTGAA
>NC_084567.2:36932500-37040000 GCF_033978685.3 Nerophis lumbriciformis | reverse complement strand
AACCGAGGGAGAATTCAAAACCAGATGGAACAATCACAAGGCTTCTTTCAGGAACAAAAACCTGCGAAATACCACAGAACTCAGCAAACATTTGGGACCTCAAAGACAATAATGTTGAATATTCAATAACATGGCAAATTCTTGCATCCAGCACACCTTACAATAGTGGTAATAAAAGATGCAACCTATGCTTGAAAGAGAAACTGTTTATTATTTACCGTCCAGACCTGTCATCCCTCAACAAGCGCAGCGAAATTGTAACAGCATGCCGCCATAGACGGAAACACCTCCTAGGTAACACATGAGCCAATCACCACGCCCCTAGGCCAGCCTGTACCCACCCACTCTGTGCCCTATATAAACCATGGTATGCGAATGCTCCCATTAAAATCTCCTGATGATTGAGGGTACCCCCCCTCATGAAACAGGCCTGTAGAGATGAAATAGTCTTGTGATTTTTTTCCCCACACATACATATATATATATATATATATATATATATATATATATATATATATAGATATAGATATATAGATATCTAAATCCTGAAAATATGCAAACAAAACTGTTTAGATAATTGATACTTCATACTTGCATAAATAGATATTAAGGAATATAACATAACTTGGCTTCTGAGAGTTTCAAAATGTAATGAATAAAATGCTAAAGTTGTTGATAAACAAGCAATTATTTTAATAATTAAATCTGGTCATTTTAAATGAATTATTATGATAATTTAAAATAAATTATTTCAAATATGTTTATTTTAATGTATAATTCTATGGCTGGATGTAATAAGGAGTCACGAAAAAATACAAATAAAAATACAATTAATTTTGATGTTTTTAGCAAAATAAAAAAAATAAAAAATGTATTTAGTTTTTGTTTTTTTTAATTAATAAATATATTTATTTTTAGGTAAAATAAACATAATAATACAATTTACTGTATCTCTAGTCTGGATGATTTAGTTCTTGTCACCCTGTTGTCCTCCCGTCATGAAAAAAGGCTGTCCTCACTCAGGTCCGCATGGAGCTGGGGGGGGGGGCGTGGCTTCCAGTTCCGGCTTAAAATCGGGAGATTTTCGGGAGAATATTTGTCCCGGGAGGTTTTCGGGAGAGGCGCTGAATTTCGGGAGTCTCCCGGAAAATTCGGGAGGGTTGGCAAGTATGAAGTATGGTGTTAGTCAAGGGTTGAAGTTGACTGGAGGTGTTGTTTTAGTGCAGTTTTGAAGGAGTATGGACTTATATAATACTTATATAAGGCTTTTAATATTTGGCGGCTCCGGAATTTTTATTTTATTTTTATTTTTGGTCCAATATATGCTCTTTCAATTGGACCGAATGTGACGCGTGGTGCTCTTATTGTGAAGGGCGGAAGTGTGTGACCTAGTTTTGATGAGAAAACGACGAGTCCGTCGCAAATAAAGACATGCCTCAAGTTCCTGCCTTCCGTTCCGCCGCGCTTACGCTACTTCTCACTGGATTCTCGGTTACACTAGCAGCGTGTGTTTATGAATTTTAAATCAGCGTAACACTACTTTTTAGCAGACAAAAAAACGTGCCTAGCATTTTTTTTTATCCCTCCTCTCTTTCCGTACCAAATGTGGAAATCGCGCATGCGCATTAGACGTCACTGCGCCACATTCCCCGCTTTTCCTCGCAGACCTTCACAGCAAGTACTAAAGAGCAAGTCGCCGTAACCCGCCGACTAAATCACACATGAACGGCTTTTAATCGTATTTATGAGGAGCAACGAGAAGGCTTCGAAACTCAACTAAATCTCCCGTGAGTATCGACTTGTGAGCGACACCTCATTGTGTGAATGGAAGGCCGCCCTGTCGCTGCCAACACAATGTTGTCAACACCGTTAACATCACCACACCTTTGATGTCATTTAACAACCTTTAACATGTATATTCCGCATTTTTACTGACCAAAATGCTGGAAATGATATTAGCCAGCTTGAGTTTTAACATTGCTGGTGGTGCTAGCTCGTTAGCTAACGTAAGACAGGCTGAACGTCATTACACAGCTTATCCGAGGTGGGGTCGCGGGGGCAGCAGCCTAAGCAGGGAAGCCCAGACTTCCCTCTCCCCGGCCACTTCGTCCAGCTCCTCCCGGGGGGACCCCGAGGCGTTTCCCAGGCCCAGCCGGGAGAGATGGTCTTCCCGACGTGTCCTGGGTCTTCTCCCATTGGTCGGACGTGCCCGAAACACCTCCCTAGGGAGGCGTTCTGGTGGCATCCTGACCAGACGCCCGAACCACCTCATCTGGCTACGGCAGCGACTTTACTTTGAGCTCCTCCCGGATGGCAGAGCTTCTCACCCTATCTCTTAAGGGCGGAGGAAGCTCATTTCGGCCGCTTGTACCCGTGATCTTGTCCTTTCGGTCATAACCCAAAGCTCATGACCATAGGCGAGGATGGGAACGTAGATCGACTGGTACCGTATTTTCCGCACTATAAGGCGCACCGGATTATTAGCCGCACCTTCTATGAATTACATATTTCATAATTTTGTCCACCAATAAGCCGCCCCGGACTAAAAGCCGCGCCTACGCTGCGCTAAAGTGAATGTCAAAAAAACGCTGCGCTAAAGTGAATGTCAAAAAAACAGTCAGATAGTTCAGTCAAACTTTAATAATATATTGAAAACCAGCGTTCTAACAACTCTGTCCCAAAATGTACGCAAATGTGCAATCACAAACATAGTAAAATTCAAAATGGTGTAGAGCAATAGTAACATAATGTTGCTCGAACGTTAATGTCACAACACACAAAATAAACATAGCGCTCACCTTCTGAAGTTATTCTTCATTCGTAAATCCTTCGAATTCTTCGTCTTCGGTGTCCGAATTGAAAAGTTGCGCTAGCGTGGGATCCAAAATGGCCGGTTCCGTCTCGTAGAAGTCATCGGGAGTCAGTGTCGCTGTTGTTCTGTGAATCCTGCCTTCCGGAAAGCTCGGACCACAGTTGTGACCGAAATATCTGCCCAAGCATTTACGATCCACTGGCAGATGTTGGCGTATGTCGTCCGAGGCTGTCTGCCCGTCTTAGTGAAGGTGTGTTCGCCTTCGGAGCTGTGTGAAAAAAGCCACCCGGCCTCTTCGCGTAAACTTCCCTTAACCACTCGCTCATCTTTTCTTCATCCATCCATCCCTTCGAGTTAGCTTTTATGATGACGCCGGCTGGAAAGGTCTCTTTTGGCAAGGTCTTCCTTTTGAATATCACCATGAGTGGAAGTTAGCATGGCAAGCTAGAACCACAGTGAAGGATGACTTCTCATTCCCTGTGGAGCGAATATTCACCGTACGTGCTCCCGTTCCACAGTGCGGTTCAGTTGCTGTGAAATACGGTAGTAATCCGTGTGCGGATGGAGAGATTGCGTCTTTTTATGACCCGGATCGTTTAGTAGGAGCCATTTTGTGGTCTTTACAGATGTAAACAGGAAATGAAACGTACGGTGATATCCGCGCGTTTTTTCTTCTTCTTCCGGGGGCGGGTGAAGCGCTTCCTGTTCTATGGGGGCGGGTGAAGCGCTTCCTGTTCTATGGGGGCGGGTGCTTTCCTTGGCGGTTGCTTGCGTAGAAGAAGAAGCGCTTCCTGTTCTACCGGGAAAAAAGATGGCGGCTGTTTACCGAAGTTGCGAGACCGAAACTTTATGAAAATTAATCGTAATAAAGCGCACCGGGTTATTAGGCGCACTGTCAGCTTTTGAGAAAAATTGTGGTTTTTAGGTGCGCCTTATAGTGCGGAAAATACGGTAAATTGTAAGGGAGTAACCAATGTTCCCTCTACCGTATTTTCCGCACTATAAGGCGCACCTAAAAACCACAAATTTTCTCAAAAGCTGACAGTGCGCCTTATAACCCGGTGCGCTTTATATATGGATAAATATTAAGATTCATTTTCATAAAGTTTCGGTCTCTCAACTACGGTAAACAGCCGCCATCTTTTTTCCCCGTAGACGAGGAAGTGCTTCTTCTTCTACGCAAGCAACCGCCAAGGTAAGCACCCGCCCCCATAGAACAGGAAGCGCTTCTTCTTCTACTGTAAGCAACCACCCGCCCGCGTAGAAGAAGAAAAAGCGCGCGGATATTACCGTACGTTTCATTTCCTTTGTGTGTTTACATCTGTAAAGACCACAAAATGGCTCCTACTAAGCGACAGGGATCCGGTTCATGAAAAGACGCAATCTCTCCATCCGCACACGGATTACTATTTCACAGCAACTGCCTAAAGACTTTCAAGAAAAGCTGGCTACTTTCCGTGCATATTGTAAAAACAAGATAGCTGAAAAAAAGATCCGGCCAGAGAACATTATCAACATGGACGGACGAGGTTCCACTGACTTTTGATATTCCTGTGAACCGCACTGTGGATACAAGGGGAGCACGTACGGTGAATATTCGCACCACAGGGAATGAGAAGTCATCCTTCACTGTGGTTCTAGCTTGCCATGCTAATGGCCAGAAACTTCCACCCATGGTGATATTCAAAAGGAAGACCTTGCCAAAAGAGACCTTTCCAGCCGGCGTCATCATAAAAGCTAACTCGAAGGGATGGATGAAGAAAAGATGAGCGAGTGGTTAAGGTAAGTTTAAGTTTACGCGAAGAGGCCGGGTGGCTTTTTTCACGCAGCTCCGTCCATGTTGATATACGACTCCGTGCGCGCCCACATCACGCTGGTTTTAATATATTATTAAAGTTTGACTGACCTATCTGACTGTTTTTTTGACATTCCTTTAGCGCAGTTAGATGCGGCTTATAACACGGAGCGGCTTATAGGTGGACAAAGTTTTGAAATATGCCGTTCATTGAAGGCGCGGCTTATAACCCAGGGCGCCTTATGGTCCCTTCGAGTTAGCTTTTATGATGACGCCGGCTGGAAAGGTCTCTTTTGGCAAGGTCTTCCTTTTGAATATCACCATGGGTGGAAGTTTCTGGCCATTAGCATGGCAAGCTAGAACCACAGTGAAGGATGACTTCTCATTCCCTGTGGTGCGAAAATTTACCGTACGTGCTCCCGTTGTATTCACAGTGTGGTTCATAGGAATATCAGTTGCTGTGAAATACGGTAGTAATCCGTGTGCGGATGGAGAGATTGCGTCTTTTCATGAACCGGATCCCTGTCGTTTAGTAGGAGCCATTTTGTGGTCTTTACAGATGTAAACACACAAAGGAAATTAAGTACGGTAATATCCGCGCGCTTTTTCTTCTTCTACGCGGGCGGGTGGTTGCTTACAGTAGAAGAAGAAGCGCTTCCTGTTCTATGGGGGCGGGTGCTTACTTTGGCGGTTGCTTGCGTAGAAGAAGAAGCGCTTCCTGTTCTACCGGGAAAAAAGATGGCGGCTGTTTACCGTAGTTACGAGACCGAAACTTTATGAAAATGAATCTTAATATTAATCCATATATAAAGCGCACCGGGTTATAAGGCGCACTGTCAGCTTTTGAGAAAATTTGTGGTTTTTAGGTGCGCCTTATAGTGCGGAAAATACGGTAAGTGATTTTGCCCTCTTAGAATGACAATAACAAAATTAAAGCTGCAAGCAGCATTGGTCGGGCCCGCGTATTTGGCAGGTGCTAGTCCTAAGTGTCCCAATACTTTTGTCTACTTTTAGTCTGAAGTGTCCCAAGACTTTTGTCTAGTGTACCTACCTTGTCTGCATTGTGTGGGCATGTTGGTGCTTCCTGCTTTTGAGCAGCCATCTTAAAAAAACAGCAGCGCAGCAGCATCAGTGCAGCGGGTCTTTGAAGGGTCATAAAATCAAAACCGGAGCAGGTATTAAAAAGCTGTTCTATACTTTTATACACAAGGGTTCAATCTCTCTCCTGTGTTAGTTTGAAGCCGAAACGACAAACGCGCTCAGAGGAGATAGATTTTGAAGGAAGGTGACCGGTTTTTACAAAAATGTTGTTTTGAAGGGGGAATAGCAAACTTCCTGTTGATTTTTGCTGGGTGTTGTCAATTTATGAAATGTAGGTCTAAGTGAGACCTACATTGAGGTTTTTGTTTCATGTCTCTCCGACCTTCCCAGTGGGAGTTACAGGCAGTTTTGTCATTTTTTTCTTCCGATGAGCAGTTTTTTCTCCGTTTTATTAAAAAATTGCTCTAGAGCGCAATTTTTAAATTTGGGGTTAGGTTTTTTTATTAGATCGCAATTTCTGCTAGTCCTGATGTGTGTGTTCAGTTCGGTGTGTTTTGAAGCATGTTAAGGGGGTCAAATTACAGCTCAAAGAGGCAAAAGTGACTGTTTTTAGTACATTTTTGTCTTGAAGGGGGAATTGCCAACTTCCTGTTGATTTTTGCCCGAGGAAATTAATTAATGAAAAGTAGGGCTAAGTGAGCCCTACATAGAGGTTTTTGTTTCATGTCTCTACAACATTCATACTGGGAGTTATAAGCAGTTTTCTTTCTAGGGGGCGCTAGAGCGCAATTTTGAGTTTTAGGGTTCGTTTTTTTTTATTAAAAGACAATTTTCGCAGGTCCTGATGTGTGGGTCAAATATGGTGAGTTTTGAAGCATGTTAAGTGGGTCAAATTAGTGCTCAAAGAGGCGGCGGAATAATAATACAACCTTAGAAAAACAATAGGTCCTTATGTCCCATTGCAAAAGGACTCCCGTTGGGATTCCTTTTACAATGGGCCATGCGGGCCCTAAAAACATGTTTTTCATGACCTATGTGCTAGTATTGTATGTCTGGCTGCGGGTCCTGCCTTTTAAAAGAAATGTTACCCCTTTCAGAGATTACATTTAGTTTCTGTAATTTTCTGTCTGTAAAATACATCTTTTTATTAGCATTTATGAAATCTAGTGACAATATTTCATGAATAGTATCCTTAGATTAACATTCTTAATAAATGGCAGTAAAATAAGCACACATCTGATTGAGTGTTACAACCTGGCATTTACACATTGTGGGGCGTTGGGGTTGTCCGACTTTTTGTGTGGCCATAAACTAGGGATGTCCCGATCCAGGTTTTTGCACTTCCGATCCGAAACCGATATTGTTTTTGCATTTCCGATCCGATACCGATACTGACCGATACCGATACCGATACTGACCTATCCGAGCATGTATTAATGTTTAAAGTTATTTAGCCTACTTAGTTGACAGAATCATGTTGAAAAGGGTTTTAGTACTCTTGATAACAACTAGCCAGCTGAATTAGGGGAGTTTGAATAATACACAATGGTTGGTAACAAGAAACTGACCTGTTTATTCAAGGATAAACACAAAATAGACAAAATTATACATGACAAACAGAAATGGCATCATTGAACTAGGGCTGGGCGATATGGCCTTTTTTTAATATTGCGATATTTTAAGGCCATATTGCGATACACAATATATATCTCGATATTTTTGCCTTAGCCTTGAATGAACACTTGATGCATATAATCACAGCAGTATGATGATTCTATGTGTTTTGATTGATTGATTGATTGAGACTTTTATTAGTAGGATGCACAGTGAAGTACATATTCCGTACAATTGACCACTAAATGGTAACACCCGAATAAGTTTTTCAACTTGTTTAAGTCGGGGTCCACTTAAATTGATTCATGATACAGATATATACTATCAGATATATACTATCATCATAATACAGTCATCACACAAGATAATCACATTGAATTATTTACATTATTTATAATCCAGGGTGTGGAGGGGGCGCCGGATGTAAGTGTCAAAAAGACAGCCAAAAGAGTTTGATATGAGAATAAATCTAAAGTTAAAATATAGGGTAGAAATGCACCCATTTGCAGGAAATGTAGTCTTGATTTTCAAAATTTTCTTTCAAGGCTTGCATGTCTACATTAAAACATTCTTCTCCATACTGCATTAATATATGCTACTTTTAAACTTTCATGTAGAGAAGGAAATCACAACTAAAAAAATCACACATTTTTTCATACGGTGTTGATGTGGAAATTTTTGCCTCTGCATTTTGATGGTGTGGACGTGTGGCACCGAACGGACATAAGCGTCTCGACAGACGTCACAATATTTGAACAATGATGACGAAAACTGTTTTCTCTGTCGTGTCCGTGTGTCGAAAATTGTTATGCGCTTATTTTTTTATTTGATTTTGTGCGTGGCATATAATTGCTATGCGCAGAGGACGCTTAAACAGTGCGCAATTGCACAGGCGAGCACCTTAGAGGGAGCGTTGCTCGCACGGCTGCACTAGCATCACAGCTAACGTTAGCCATGCTGCTACCTCTCTGCTCGGGGAGGGCGTATACGTATGCGACGTATGACGTGACAGTATGTGACGTATGTCGTGACAGTATGTGACGTGTGTAAGAAGGTGCGCTTGCTGTCTGTGAGAGGGAGACACAGGAAAGAGTGAGAAGAGCCTGTCGTGTAATGCCAGCAGCTAAAAGCAACTGCGTGAGAATCCACAGACCTGTGGATGTGTTGAAGGTGTTGCTGGAAAATGCGGAACGGAAATTAGGGAGCAGCAGAAAAGTGGAATGTATTATTTAAATCGGTGCGTTGGAAAACTGGATCTGGGTCGGCATTTTCCCATGCCTTGCCGATACGCAATTTTTGGCAAATATCGGCAGCCGATCCGATCCAAATATCGGATCGGGACATCCCTACCGTAAACGCAACACTAGCTAAGTGCCATGAGTGCGTGTGTTGGTGCAGGTGAGACAGAGCGAGCGGCTTCTGTTGAAAAGACGGATGACAATGTTGGTTTAATCCTGGTTTGTATGGCAGAAAATTAAAATTTTTTATAGATAAAAGTTTTTTTTTACTCATGTTTTTGGTGTGGTTACAAACAGTTTTGCTCAATAAAGTGATTGATGGAATTCCTGTCCGTAAAGTGTCTCGACAGACTATAATTGCACTGTGTTGACAAAGATTGTTTTATTCATTGGGGCCACTCTTGTTGTCACACTCATATAGTTGCATTGCAAAATAATACAGAATAAATTGTAATGTGCTTATTTTGTTTAAAGTTCAGATGGGATATTTGATTTTCTGCGCGGCATTAATTTGCTGTGCGCAGAGGACGCGTGAGCATTGCGCAATTGTGCCACGGCACACTTGTGTGCCGTGAGATACGGTCTGGTGTGCCGTGGGAGATGATGTAATTTCACCTATTTGGGTTAAAAATATTTTTTTGCAAACCAGTAATTATAGTCTGCAAATGATGTGTTGTTCTTGAGCTCGGCAGAGTAACCGTGTAATACTCTTCCATACCAGTAGGTGGCAGCCGGTAGCTAATTGTTTTGTAGATGTTGCAAACAGCGGGAGGCAGTGTGCAGGTAAAAAGGTGTCTAATACTTAAACCAAAAATAAACAAAAGGTGAGTGCCTCTAAGAAAAGGCATTGAAGGTTAGGGAAGGCTATGCAGAACGAAACTTCAACTGAACTGGCTACAAAGTAAACAAAACAGAATGCTGGACGACAGCAAAGACTTACTGCGGAGCAGAGACGGCGTCCACAATGTACATCCGAACATGACATGACAATCTACAATGCCACACTTCCGTCAGTCTACCCCAGGGCAGCTGTGGCTATGAAAGTAGCTTACCACCACCAGGTGTGAATGAATGATGGGTTCTACATGTAAAGCGACTTTGGGTACTTAGAAAAGCGCTATATAAATCCCAGTTATTATTATTATTATTATTATTATTATTATTATTATTATTATTACAATGTCCGCACGAAGAAGGATAAAAACAACTGAAATATTCTTGATTACTAAAACAAAGTAGATGCGGGGAATATCGCTCAAAGGAAGACATGAAACTGCTACAGGAAAATACCAAAAAAAAGAGAAAAAGCCACCAAAATAGGAGCGCAAGACAAGAACTAAAACACTACACACAGGAAAACAGCAAAAAAAGTCCAAATAAGTCAGGGGGTGATGTGACAGGTTGTGACAGTACACCTACTTTGAGACAAGAGCTATATTGATGCATGCTTGGTTATGGTTTAAAGTCATATCCAACAATTGCGACAATTACTTTTTACTGTCAACTGAGTTTCCTTTTTTAATGATTTCTGCTGGTGGTGTACCTCCGGAATTTTGTCAATGCAAAAATTGCATTGACAAACAATGGCTTTATCCTTTTATCGTTGGGAACACTATAATAATTCTGCCCAAAAAGAGAAATAGCTCTGTGTGTGTTCCAATTCAATTATTTAGTGTCTCTGGATCTTGTTTAAATCTCAGCTCAGATCAGAATCAGAATGATCAGATCAGAATCGTTTTATTGCCATTTTTTGAGAACGGGTTCACAAACTAGGAATTTTTCTTAGTGCAATCATGCAACATAAAACACATATAACACAGATTTGGTAATAACAATAGCTGTAACTGAGCTATCAGATCTTGTTATAGACTTAGAAGGAATTCTAGGGAGCTACTGTTAGGAGTTATTGTTCATGTGCCTGATGGCCGAGGGGAAAAAACTGTTCAGGTGGCGGGAGGTGTGGGTCTGGATGGACCGTAGTCTCCTGCCTGAAGGGAGAGGGGAGAATAGTGTGTGTCCAGGGTGAGAAGAGTCAGCTGTGATCCGACCCACATGCCGCCTGGTCCTGAAGGACAACAAGTCCTGAAGGGATGGGAGCCTGCAGCCAATCACCTTCTCAGCAGCACGTACGATGCGCTGCAGGCGATGCTTATCCTGGACTGTGGCGCCGGGGAACCACACGGTGATGGAGGAGGTCAGGATGGACCCGATGATGGCTGAGTAAAACTGCACCAGCTTCTCGGTCGGCACCTTAAGTTTCCTCAGCTGCCGCAGGAAGTACATCCTCTGCTGGGCCTTCTTGATGAAGGAGCTGATGATCGACTCCTACTTGAGGTCTTGGGTGATGGTGGTGCCCAAAAAACGGAAGGAGTCCATAATGGAGACGGGGGTGGGAGAGTCAATCAGGGTGAGGGGGGATGGTGGGGCTGTGACTTTTCTGAAGTCCATGATCATCCATGATCATCTCCATTGTTTTCTGGGCGTTCAGCTCCAGGTTGTTGTGGCTGCACCAGGACGCCAGCCGGTCCACCTCTCTCCTGTAGGCGGACTCATCGCCATCCGAGATGAGCCCGATGAGGGTAGTGTCATCCGCAAACTTGAGCAGTTTTACGGACTGGTGACTGGAGGTGCAGCAGTTTGTGTACAGGGAGAAGAGCCAGGGGGAGAGTACACAGCTCTGAGGAGTACCAGTGTTCGTGGTTCGACTGTCCAAGACAATCTTCCCCAGCCGCACGTGCTGTCTTCGGTCTGTCAGGAAGTCATTGATCCAACTGCAGAGGGAGTCGGGCACGCTGAGCTGGTAGAGCTTGTCTCGTAGCAGTCCAGGGAGGATGGTGTTGAAGGCAGAACTGAAGTCCACAAACAGGATCCTAGCGTAGGTTCCTGGGGAGTCCAGATGCTCCAGGATGAAGTGGAGGGCCAGGTTCAATACAGTTCTTGGAGAAAGGTTTTGGAGAGTAAAGCAGTACAGTCCATGTGCTGCGGTTAAGGGTGAAAATGTGTAGAGGGTTGACTCGAGATCTCCTACCAGCCCAGACAGAACAGGTGGTGGGGTTCCTGGCTGGATTCTCCCAAGAACGATCCTTGGACTAGATGCTTTTTTTTCCCTAGCTCGCCATCATAAAGAGAAGCCTGGCCTGTGTAAGAACCAGGACCATCCTTATAAATCAATGTGTACACAAATCAAATATCTTAATTAAATAACACTAATTGCATTATAAAGTATTCAGAACAGGTTCTAGTTTTTCCTCAATATTGTACAATATAAATCAACATACATGTCAGAATCACAATATGCATTAAAGTGCTAAAATAACCATTAGCAGCATAAATATGACCTATGCAATTCGGTCAGTTCACTAAACGTGATTATTATCTAACACATTCAAAAGTGCATTCAATACACAATAGTTATCATTGGTTCAAGTCATAAACCTTGTATATGGATGTTTGAGAAATATGCCATAAAGACTGTTTCAATGAAACAATGGAAGAAAGTCTAATATATGACTCACCAACTCCGTTTCTACAGTCACACGCAGCTTAATGACAAATAATCAGTCGCTGGTAGTCGGCTCTATAAAGTTAACAAATAGGCCATTAGTTTAGAATCCCGTCAGCACAATATTTCGGGTGAAAACGAGAATAAAAACCTACCCCGAGCAGAAATACAATCTGTCTCCCATCACGTCCTGTCTACTGGCCACTTCCTGCTACCGGCTTATAAGCACAGCTGATTGGACCGTGGCGGTCACGTGACAAAGAGTAATAGACAGCAAGAGCCCAATAGTCTCTGCAAAAGTATGTATTTGGACACCTGCGTTACACCGGCATAGTGATGGGTTGATGAGGCGTCATGAAGCGTTTCGACACATTGCAAAACTGTATTGATACTCATGAAGCGTTTCGACACATTGCAAAACTGTATTGATACTCATGAAGCGTTTCGACACATTGCAAAACTGTATTGATACTGTGTCACTAAATACTGACATCTGCTGGACATTAAAAATCCCTACAGGCAACCTATGGACCGACTCAACTGACACTGATTTTATGACCTAGTACAGGGGTCGGCAACCTTTACCAGTCAAAGAGCCATTTTGACCAGTTTCACAAATTATAGAAAACAATGGGAGCCGCAAAATTTTTTGTAATTTTAAATGAAATAACACTGTATATAAACATTTTTTTTGGCTTTGTGCTATGTATAAACCAGGGGTCTCAGACACGCTGCCTACACCTTTGTATGGAATTTTTAAGCTGGTGCGGCACGCGGGTTTTTAATGAATAGCGCTTGTCAGCGTCATGCGTGCCGTGATGGTACAGCATATAGCGCCCACTACAATCAGCGTGCCTGATCAGCCACATGTTATATGGTGCTTCCGCTTGCTCACGTAGGTGACAGCAAGGCATACTTCCTCATCAACCACACAGGTTACACTGACGGTGGCGGTATAATAACACTCTTACTAATAATGCGCCACACTTTGAACCAAAACCAAACAAGAATGACAAACACATTTTGGGAGAACATCTGCACCTTAACACAACATAAACACGACAGGACAAATACCCAGAATCCCATGCAGCCCTAACTCTTCCGGGATACATTATACACCCCCGCTACCAAACCCCGCCCACCTCAACCGACGCACAGAGGGGGGGGTTGATGTGTGAGGGTGCAGGGTTGGGGTGGGGGCGGGGTTTGGTGGTAGCAGGGGTGTATAATGTAGCCTGGAAGAGTCAGGGCTGCATGGGATTCTGGGTGTTTGTTCTGTTGTGTTTATGTCGTGTTAAGGTGCAGATGTTCTCCCGAAATGTGTTTGTCATTCTTGTTTGGTTTTGGTTCAAAGTGTGGCGCATTATTAGTAAGAGTGTTAAAGTTGTTTTATATGATCACCGTCAGTGTAACCTGTGTGGCTGTTGACCAAGTATGCCTTGCTGTCTCTCACGTGTGTAAGCAGAAGATGTATATTGTATAACAAGTGTTGGGCTGGCACGCTGTCAATACAGATTGTAGAGGGCGCCAAATGTTGTACCATCACGGCACGCCCTTAATATAGCTTTAAGGGTGAAAATCGGTGAATATTAATCCCGGGGGTTTTATGCGAGAGGCCCTGAAATCCGGAAGTCTCACGGGACAATTGGGGGGTTCAGCAAGTAAGCTGCTGAGCTGCATCAGAGTGCTCAAAGAGCCGCATGCGGCTCCGGAGCCGCAGGTTGCCGACCCCTGACCTAGTATATACAATAATATAAACCTAGTCATTGTATTTCATTTAGGATTATTTCATACCTTCATTTAAATAAAAATATATTTGTATCTTTTTTAGATACAGTCAGTAAATAATGTGAACATGTATCATAACATGGAAATCTAAGAGAACGTGTTGTGAATGAGGATGCTTGTGGACTGGGATTTAAACAAATTTTTTTTTTACACATTTTTATTAAAAAAAACAACAGTTTTTCCAACGTGTTAAATTTTGGACAATTTCTCTTCTTAGTTATTGTTTCTCCGGCTGTAGAAAAGACCCGCTCACAGGGCACAGAGGAGGCGTCAGTGCGACGCAGTTTGTGTATCGGTCACGTGACCGAAACAGCTCATGATCGGTCACGTGACTTTCCAAAAGCGGTACGCGCACCGACACAGGGTTTTGCTCTATGAGCTCAATGCATGCGCCGATGCATCGGTGTTGCCAGACCCATCACTACGGCATGCTGGTGTGCATTGTTTACACAACGTGCGGTACGCTACTTATGTCCGTCCGTGCATTGCGCTACTTAATATGTTCGTGTGGAAACTCGTTCGGTACACCTCCGAACCGAACCGAATCCCCCGTACCGAAACGGTTCAATACAAATACACGTACCGTTACACCCTTCGTAAAATGAGAGCTTTGCCTTCCGGCTCAGCTCCTTCCTCACCACAACGGATCGATGCAGCGTCCGCATTACTGAAGACGCCGCACCGATCTCACGATCCACTCTTCCCTCACTCGTGAACAAGACTCCGAGGTACTTGAACTCCTCCACTCGGGGCAAGATCTCCTCCCCAACCCGGAGATGGCACTCCACCCTTTTAAGGGCGAGAACCATTGACTCTGACTTGGAGGTTCTGATTCCCATCCCAGTCGTTTCACACTCGGCTGCGAACCGATCCAGTTAGAGCTGAAGATCCTGGCCATCTGGTTTGGCTGCAACGTTTTTTTTTTGGTACATTTTTTTCAATTTAATTAGTTATTTTTCATATTGTACTGTGATTGTCAATTTCCAAGTGGTCGACCATCAGCGTCAGTTTTGCAAGAATATAGCGACATGCCAAAACATTGATTTCAATGAATTGTATTAACTATTGAACGCTTATTGGCAGTGTCCAGTTGATGCTCACTTCATCGCCATGGCAACAGAAGACAAGAAACCAGAGACGGACACGAAACCTCCAGTGGCGTCGTCAGCATCCGCCAGTCAGAGCAAGGTTGGCCATACTCGTAAACTGTAGATTGCCTTTTTTATTTATTTATTTTTTTAAATGTGCTTTTTCCGAACTGTTATTCATAGGCCGCAGCCTGGAAATCTAATGCAAAAAATATACAACATAAAGTAGCAAGAAACACGTCAATAATGAATAAAGCAGAACATGTTCTAGACCAAAAATCACTTCATATTCTCTACTGCTCGCTAGTGTTACCATATCTGAGTTATTGTGCAGAAATATGGGAAATAACTACAAAAGTACACTTCATTCACTAACGGTGTTACAAAAAAGATCAGTTAGAATAATACATAATGTCGGGTATAGAGAACATACAAACCCTTTATTTATTGACTCAAAAATACTGAAATTCCACGACATAGTGAATTTGCAAACAGCTAAAATTATACACAAAGCAAACTTTAACCTGCTACCCAAGAATATACAACAATTCTCAAAAAAAGAGGCAAAATATAATCTTAGAGAAACATTTTATTTAAAACATTTGTATGCACGTACAACACTTAAGACCTTCAGTATATCAGTATGTGGCATTATTTGGCAGGCCGCGACGAATAAATAAATACATGGGATGCACTAGGGGTGTAACGGTACACAAAAATTTCGGTTCGGTACGTACCTCGGTTTAGAGGTCAAGGTTCGGTTCATTTTCGGGACAGTAAGAAAACAACAAAATATAAATTTTTTGGTTATTTATTTACCAAATTTGTAAACAATGGCTTTATCCTTTTAACATAGGGAACACTATAATAATTCTGCCCACGTTAATCAACATTAAACTGCCTCAAGTTGTTTCTCAGATTAAATAAAATTACAAAACTTTTCTTCTACATATAAAAAGTGCAACATTAAACAGTTTCAAGTCATCTCATCATGCTTAATTTATTACAGCATTTTGGAAGCCTGTAGTTGATTTTTATTATGTAAATGTTATATTTTTATCAACATGTGATAGCAGGGACCCTGCCATTCAAAACTAGGCTGCTCCATTACTAATGATTAATGTAACTACAGCTGAAAAAATACTACAATCGCAATAGGAGAGACTATTCATTCCTGAACACCATGGAGTTCATGTAGGCTTAATGATGCAGTTACATTATTATATCAACTATCAGAGACAGAAACTCTTCATTTAACATAATGTCCTTTTTCGCTGCTTCAACATAGCTCAATCAACACAGAAAAAGGTAAAGTGAAATGACAGACAGACAGGGCTTTGCTGTCCGTAACACACACACACACACACACACACACACACACACACACACACACACACACACACACACACACACACACACCGCAAAATGAGCTGCCGTTTAGCTTTCTAGAACGTCAAAGGGCTCATAGTGATGTTACCAGTAGTTGACTGGGAGGTGTTTATTATAATTTGGGGAGAGTCCTCTGCCTTATGCTCACCTGCTAAACACCTACCTGCTCTGAATACACACTGCTGATTGACAGGGGAAATTCCTGTTCGAAATTATTAGAAAGACAGAAGAAATTTGCTCGTCGAAAGCATGGCACACTTGCTTACTCCGTAGAATAAAAACACGTCAAAAGTCAAATCATTAATGGGATCGCTTCTCCCGTTAGCTGATTGGCAGTGCGGACGGCTGGCGAGTCGCACAGGGAGGGGCGAGTGAGTCCTTGTGTAAAATGGAACCATTTGTTTATGACACAGCTCGTTAAGTAATATTTAAGATAAAATGTCAATTTAGAAGTAATATTGTATGTTAGTAGTAATAGGGAAGAGGTGAATGCAAGTAGAGGTTGTTTAATTTTAACATCTCTGTATTGAATAATCCAATCACTGCCTGTTTTATTAACATTTGTTGCACTTTCGCTTCCAGTCCGCTCCTGCCAAGCCCAACTACAGTCTGAAGTTCACATTAGCGGGCCACACTAAAGCCGTGTCCTCCGTCAAGTTCAGTCCCAGTGGAGAGTGGCTCGCCAGCTCCTGTAAGTTCCTCATCCTCTTTTTTTATTTTATTTTTTGTTTGGACGGATGTTCATGTATTTTCTCTCCGCAGCTGCTGATAAACTCATTAAAATCTGGGGAGCATACGACGGCAAGTTTGAGAAAACCATTTCCGGACACAAGCTCGTAAGTTGAGACGTCAATAAGATATTTATGTTCAGTACAAAGATTGTTAGTTTCCCCTGTATGTGGACTTTAAAAAAAACAAAAAAAAACTAAACGTAACATTCGATAATCCAGTTTGTCATAATGACGTTGGATATAAGAGTTGTTTCTAAATGTGTTTGCAGTTGTGTAGAACTGCATTGCTTCATACTCAGATGTGTTTTCTTGTCAGTACAGTGTGCTTTATTCTTTAATTTCCTATAAATCTGCAGGGCATATCTGACGTAGCGTGGTCGTCTGACTCCAACCTCCTGGTGTCTGCGTCTGACGATAAGACTTTGAAGATCTGGGACGTCAGCTCGGTAAATTACTCAACTTCTGGTGTGTGTGTGTGTGTGTGTGTGTGTGTGTGTGTGTGTGTGTGTGTGTGTGTGTGTGTGTGTGTGTGTGTGACCTTATATCACAAGTAGAGATGTCCGATAATGGCTTTTTTTGCCGATATCCCGATATTGTCTTAATTGCCGATTCCGATATCAACCGATACCGATATATACAGTCGTGGAAGTAACACATTATTATGCCTAATTTTGTTGTGATGCCCCGCTTGATGCATTAAACAATGTAACAAGGTTTTCCAAAATAAATCAACTCAAGTTATGGAAAAAAATGCCAACATGGCACTGCCATATTTATTATTGAAGTCACAAAATGCATTATTTTTTTTAACATGCCTCAAAACAGCTTGGAATTTGGGACATGCTCTCCCTGAGAGAGCATGAGGAGGTTGAGGTGGGCGGGCTTGGGGGGAGGGGTTGAGGTGGGGGGGGGGGGGGGTGTATATTGTAGCGTCCCGGAAGAGTTAGTGCTGCAAGGGGTTCTGGGTATTTGTTCTGTTGTGTTTACGTTGTGTTACGGTGCGGATGTTCTCCCAAAATGTGTTTGTCACTCTTGTTTGGTGTGGGTTCACAGTGTGGGGCATATTTGTAACAGTGTAAAAGTTGTTTATACGGCCACCCTCAGTGTGACCTGTATGGCTGTTGACCAAGTATGCCTGCATTCACTTGTGTGTGTGAAAAGCCGTAGATATTATGTGATTGGGCACAGTGCCTTTAAGGTTTATTGGCGCTCTGTACTTCTCCCTACGTCCGTGTACACAGCGGCATTTTAAAAAGTCATAAATTTAACTTTTTGAAACTGATACCGATAATTTTGAAACCGATACCGATAATTTCCGATATTACATTTTGAAGCATTTATCGGCCGATAATATCGGCAGTCCGATATTATTGGACATCCCTACTACGTACGGCTCTTCAGCCTCGTTGATGTCGCTTTTTTTAAAACACCGGCATTGGAGAAATATGTATTTTTAAAAAGTTCTGTAATTTCCGACTGTCTGTGAGGCTGTGAATGTGTCTTGAACTGGCTTTTTGCAGGGGTGCCCATTACGTCGATCGCAAAATACCGGTTGATGGCGTAGGGTGTGTCAGTCGATCGCCAGCCAGGCATAAAAAAAAAAATAGACTTAAAAATTAGCGATCATCAATCTTCACTAAGACGTCACTTGATTGACATTCACGGCGCCCGAGGGTCTCGTGAAATGACGCTGGCTGCTGCGAGATCATTATTAAGAAAAAATGACCGACAGGAAGGCGAGAAACACTTTTTATTTCAACAGACTCTCTACTCTAAAGACCGACTGCACAGTTCTTATCACAATAAAAGTGCTGCTTCATCCTGCCCGCGCTAACAAAATAAGAGTCTCAGGAAGCTAGCGCACACAAGCTCGCAAGCTACGGAGTTTGCCGCCAATGTATTTCTCGTAAAGTGTATAAAACGAGTATGGAAGTTGGACAAATAAGATGGCAAAAACCAACCACTTTCATGTGGTATTGGACGGAAAGGGGGACTTTTTTTCTCCATTTGAAAATGTGGACGTTATCATCACTAATGTCTGATTCCAATCAATGCAAGTCATCAGAATCAGGTAATACACCAACTAGGGATGTCCCGATCCAGGTTTTTGCACTTCCGATCCGATACCGATATTGTTTTTGCATTTCCGATCCGATACCGATACTGACCGATACTGGCCTATCCGAGCATGTATTAAAGTTTAAAGTTATTTAGCCTACTTAGTTGTCAGAATCATGTTGAAAAGGGTTTTAGTACTCTTGATAACAACTAGCCAGCTGAATTAGGGGAGTTTGAATAATACACAATGGTTGGTAACAAGAAACTGACCTGTTTATTCAAGGATAAACACAAAATAGACAAAATTATACATGACAAACAGAAATGGCATCATTGAAACTAGGGCTGGGCGATATGGCCTTTTTTTAATATTGCGATATTTTAAGGCCATATTGCGATACACGATATATATCTCGATATTTTGCCTTAGCCTTGAATGAACACTTGATGCATATAATCACAGCAGTATGATGATTCTATGTGTTTTGATTGATTGATTGAGACTTTTATTAGTAGGTTGCACAGTGAAGTACATATTCCGTACAATTGACCACTAAATGGTAACACCCGAATACGTTTTTCAACTTGTTTAAGTCGGTGTCCACTTAAATTGATTCATGATACAGATATATACTATCAGATATATACTATCATCATAATACAGTCATCACACAAGATAATCACATTGAATTATTTACATTATTTATAATCCAGGGTGTGGAGGGGGGCGCCGGATGTAAGTGTCAAAAAGACAGCCAAAAGAGTTTGATATGAGAATAAATCTAAAGTTAATATATAGGGTAGAAATGCACCCATTTGCAGGAAATGTAGTCTTGATTTTCAACATTTTCTTTCAAGGCTTGCATGTCTACATTAAAACATTCTTCTTCATACTGCATTAATATATGCTACTTTTAAACTTTCATGCAGAGAAGGAAATCACAACTAAAAAAATCACAAATTTTTTCATACGGTGTTGATGTGGAAATTTTTGCCTCAGCATTTTGATGGTGTGGGCATATGGCACCGAATGGAGATAAGCGTCTCGACAGACGTCACAATATTTGAACAGCGATGACGAAAACTGTTTTCTCTGTCGTGTCGGTGTGTTGAAAATTGTTATGCGCTTATTTTTTTATTAGATTTTGTGCGTGGCATAGATTTGCTATGCGCAGAGGACGCTTAAACAGTGCGCAATTGCACAAGCGCGCACCTTAGAGGGAGCGTTGCTCGCACGGCTGCGCTAGCATCACAGCTAACGTTAGCCATGCTGCTACCTCTCTGCTCGGGGAGGACGTATACGTATGTGACGTATGACGTGACAGTATGTGACGTGTGTCGTGACAGTATGTGACGTGTGTAAGAAGGTGCGCTTGCTGTCTGTGAGAGGGAGACACAGGAAAGAGTGAGAAGAGCCTGTTGTGTAATGCCAGCAGCTAAAAGCAACTGCTTGAGAATCCACAGACATGTGGATGTGTTGAAGGTGTACTGGAAAATGCGAAACGGAAATTACGGAGCAGCAGAAAAGTGGAATGTATTATTTAAATCGGTGCGTTGGAAAACACGGACCGGAGTTTTTTTTTAAACTGGATCTGGATCGGCATTTTCCCATGCCTTGCCGATACGCAATTTTTGGCAAATATCGGCAGCCGATCCGATATTCCCTAAAACCAACTTATATTCTTGTCTTCATGAAAGAAAGGAATCTATATGTGTTAAACATGCTTGTATTATACGCCTTTAACTTGTTAACAAAAATGTCTCTTTCATAAATAAATCAATATAAATGATATACATGAATGATGTAGATCCCCTCGACTAGGTCAATTGAAAAGTAGCTTGCCTGCAGAAAAAGTGTGGGCACCCCTGGCTTATTGGGTCGGTAAACAAATTTGTGAATACATCCCAAAAACGAAAAAGTCCTCAAAGAAAATCCACTTAGATTAAGTCTAAATGGGAGAGTGAGCAAAATAGCTCTTTTTGTAGTAAAGGTCACAGACCTCTGTTTAAGGGTAAAACATTCTTACAAGTTACACTTTGGAAGAACAAGAACAACCTTGTAGAGAAGTTGCATTTTTTAAAATGGCAATGGTACTTAAAAAAAACTGTTTCTAGTTCTGTATTTAAAGATAAAAAAACAAAGCTGTTGCCGCTAAAGTTGGAACAATTCAATTAACTAATCTGAACATCAGTTTTAACAGGTAACAATTTATTTGTTAAGCATGTTTTTTAATTGCGCATCTTCTAAAAATGTCCAAAATGTGAAACATTTATAATTGATTTAATTCAGCAAACTGATCACAAAATGCTTTGAAGTTAACTCTCCTTTGGTATGTTTCAATTATGGTTGACACCTTGGATAATTTTAAACTTAATACAAAGAATCTGCTTCTTAAAGTTATGCATCTGCAATGATAATCGCTTATTGAATCAAAGCGAATCGAATTGTAAGTGGCTAGAGATTCCCAGCCCTTGTTAAACAGTACTTTACATACTTACCCCTCTATTCTATGTATTGGTTAAACAAAAAAAACCAGACATTAAAATATCTAGTGTTTGGAATCCCACTGATCTTTATTAGTTTGAAAGTGTTGTCTTGACAATATTTTGTACACTAAAGCACTTATTTTACTGCTGTGGCTTCGCTTGATATCACTCTGCTGAATGAGGAATGTCAGTTGGACCTCTCCACCTTTATTTCTGTTTCTCACATACTTTGATCCAAAGTGTTGTTTATCTATCTAGCGTGATGGATTAATACTTAACTAATACTCTTCCTTCTTCATGCAGGGAAAATGCCTGAAGACCCTAAAAGGTCATAGCAACTACGTCTTCTGCTGCAACTTCAACCCGCAGTCCAATCTGATCGTTTCAGGATCGGTGAGCTTGTTGTGGCTTACAAACAATAGAAATCGTAATTTAAAGCATTTTGATGTATTTATTTGTTATTAATGCATTTTTTTCTTCCTCCTAGTTTGATGAGAGTGTCCGAATATGGGATGTAAAGACCGGGAAGTGTTTGAAAACATTGCCAGCTCATTCAGACCCTGTCTCTGCAGTAAGTAAAGTAAACCAGAAAGGAACATTCAGTGCAGGCCACAAGTTTGGACACACCTTCTCATTCAATGCATTTTCTTTATTTTCATGACTACTTACATTGTAGATTGTCATTGAAGGCATCAAAACTATGAATCATTCTTGTTTGGTTTGGGTTCACAGTGTGGCGCATATTTGTAACAGTGTTAAAGTTGTTTATACGGCCACCCTCAGTGTGACCTGTATGGCTGTTGACCAAGTATGTGTTGCATTCACTTGTATGTGTGAAAAGCCGTAGATATTATGTGATTGGGCCGGCACGCAAAGGCAGTGCCTTTAAGGTTTATTGGCGCTCTGTACTTCTCCCTACGTCCGTGTACCACTCAGTACAGCGGCATTTTAAAAAGTTATACATTTTACTTTTTGAAACCCATACCGATAATTTCCGATATTACATTTGAAAGTATTTATCAACATGCCGATATTATCGGACTTTTCTATTTGTGTGCAGTGTTGGGACTTTGTAACGCGTTACTGTAATGCCGTTAGTTTCGGCGGTAACTAGTAATCTAACGCGTAATTTTTTTATATTCAGTAACTCAGTTACCGTTACTACATGATGCGTTACTGCGTTATTTTACGTTATTTTTTATGTAGTATCGGCTAGAAACAGAAGATCTGAGAGTGTTTTATTGCAGCGCTGCAGTGTTGTGCTTCTGTGTCACAAGGAAAAGAAGAGGCGTGCAGAGAAGAGGCGTGCTTTGTGTGGGTGGGGGCTCCCAGACCGTAGTTGAGGGGCGCAGGGGAGACGTTCCTCCTGGGCCTATGTACTTCGGGGCTAACAACCTTCACTTTACCCGGAAGTGGGTCTTTACAGCTGAGGGTGAATGACGAGGCCGGCGGTTTGTTGCAACTTTGTGACTTTATTGGACGCAGCCATCCACCAAGCTAGAGCACCTGCACGCACTCACTGTCGCCGATCCCTCACCTCTCTCGCCCACTCACTCACTGACGTCACTCACCTCACATGCTGTCATATCTTAAAGGGCCACACACACACACACACACACACATACGCTACTCTCATAACAACAACAACTAACTAACATGGTGAAGCCAGAAGTCAAGTTTCTTAACATGGAGACATTCTCAATACTTTTCTTTTGTCGAGCACAAAGAAATTAACATTTTAGTTAAATGTAAGTTGTGTCTTGGATCAAAGATCCTATCTACCGGTACTTAAAGTTAAAGTGCCATTATGTTGCAGCTATTTAAAATAGTTTTGTCAATTTGTTCTGGCCTGACATAAATTGGCCCTTTGAAACATATCTTTGTCTTTGTGTGTTTTATGTCGACCACATTGCTTTCTGAGTTCAGTGATGCAAATGCATGTCAAGTTGATCAACAGATTGTATTATTCTCCAGTGCAATAACAGTACTGAAATGAAGGCTAAAAGGGCATTAATGGGAGCCTTTAAAAATAAAAGAGAAGTAACTAGTTACTTTTCACAGTAACGCATTACTTTTTGGTGTAAGTAACTTGAGTTAGTAACTGAGTTACTTTTGAAATAAAGTAACTAGTAACTGTAACTAGTTACTGGTTTTCAGTAACTAACTGTGATCATGTTGTAATTTGTGCAACTTTGGATATTGAGTCAAGAGTGGGAAATAAGCGTTGGACCATGTGTTTCTACTCTAGGTCCACTTCAACAGAGACGGCTCACTGATTGTGTCCAGCAGCTACGACGGACTTTGGTAAGAACCTGAATTGTGTTAATTATTATTGCACATTTGTCACATTTGCTTCGAACTAATAACTTATTTTTTTTCTTCACCAGCCGAATTTGGGACACAGCATCTGGGCAGTGCTTAAAAACCCTCATAGGTACACAATTGTTTTAATGTTTCTGAACTGATTAGGAGATGTCAGCATAAATGCTTTAATTATAGTCTGGGTGTAGCATACCTGCCAACTACTCCGGTTTTCCCGTAATTAGTACGGTTTTCATCAACCTATTCCGGGTTACGGTTGCAGTGATAAAAAATACGGTTTTTCATTAATTAAATTTTTTTTTTTTTTTTAAAGTTTTATTCACGAAATCGCGTAACAACAATGACAATCGACACTGCTTCCCGTAACTTCCTATCGAGTCATTCCGAATGCCATGCGCGAGGCTATTTATAGCACCGCTGCCAAGCACGAGGCACCGTTTGTTTCCAAACGAACGAACGATCATGGAATCAGCCGGAGAAAAATCGCAAACGAGTCTTAAACCGAAAAGAAAACTGCAGTCATTCCGTGAAGAATATTCAAAAGCCTATCCGGGAATAATTATCTGTTCCAAAAAGGGTGAAAACTACGCGAATTGCACCTTGTGCAGACAAGATTTTTCGATCGGACACGGAGGAATTAGCGATGTAAAAGACCACGTTGGGACAAAAAAACTCAAGTCTAATGCCGTTGCTAATGCCGTTGCCGTTGGATTTTAGCCACAAAAAGGTAATGACACCAATGTTATCTATTGGAATTGTTTAGTACTGTTATACTGTTAAAAGTGTTTATACTATTTATGCTTTCAAGTCCAAGTTGAAGAAATCTTGTTAAATGTTGACAGCATAACTACCAAAATACAGAAGTTTGTCCTTAATATTTTTGCAGTGCTATTTCTGTTGAAAAGTTAAAATGATTACATTAGAGATGTGATGTGCCACTTTTCAAGTGTCTGATGGCTTAAATTAATTTTCATTAATTTTTCATATTTTGAATTCTTTTGAAAGGCTTACAAAAAAACTACATTTGAATTGTAATTCCATGCTATTGACAGGACTATTAATTTTAATGAAGTTAGCTTACCATGTTTACAGTATGATAATTGTGATAGAAATGTGAATTTTAGGCACAGAATATTTTTTACAATTGAACAAGGCAGTAGATTATACAAGCTTGGACAGAAAGTTAATAATGACACCAATTTTTTTTTAATGGAATTGTTTAGTACTGTTTTACCATTTGTTTACTGTAAAAAGTGTTTATACTGTTTATACTTTCAATTAACAAATTGAAATCTTGTGAAAGGTTGACAGGATAACTGGCATTAACTGTCAAAATAATTTCAAACTATTGAAGTTAGCTTACAGAATAAACATGTCAATCAACCCATATGATTTTTGCTGTAATATTTTTGTTTTGAAAAGTCACTGTGACTGATAGAAAAGTGATGGTTTTAGCAACATTTTAACCTGTCTGAATGCTAATAATCATTTTGCGTCGGGGCTACTAGGTTTTTCTGATTTCAAAAGTTGGCAGGTATGGTGTAGCTGCACAGGAAAGAGGAACAAGGAGTTAAATGGAAGCAGGTGGTAATAATATGACAGCTTAATTGTTTCACTTAAATGCTGATTAGAGGTGTGTGGGAATGTGGAAAGGTGAAAGTATATCGTACAGCACAGCAGCGACATAACATGTAGGCGCAAACTTTTCAGTCAACATTAATGGTGGTAATGAGTTCATTGTAAACTTTTCAGTCAACATTAATGGTGGTAATGAGTTCATTGTAAACAGCATTATGGCATAAAGCATGGATTTCATACCAACGGCAGAGTTAGATAAAGGTGCTTCCATCTTGGGGAGTTAGTTCATCAATGAGAATGTTTACAGCTGTTACTTTTTAGACCCAGTTTTTGTTGACTATCGTAGACGGTGGTTAATTTAGTAGCATTTGCAGCAAATTTGTCATTGTGGCGAGCAAAAAAAAAAGTCTAACATGTATTTTGTATATGGCAGACGATGACAACCCGCCTGTGTCGTTTGTCAAGTTCTCCCCCAACGGAAAATACATCCTGGCTGCGACGCTCGACAAGTAAGTAACCAAACGACTTCCATTCTGAGTTTGTGAAGTGTGACTGCTGACTCAGCAGGCTCCCAACGTTGTTGGTTAATGATCTTAAGCAGAATAAAAGGGCCACTTGTTTAAGAAAAGTGTCTGAATCAAGCCGATTGATATCGCCTGAAAATAAGATTTCCTATTTTTTCCATTAAACAATTGTATTTACTTTTTTCCAGATTGAAAAACTCCCTACCGTTTTAAAAAGAGACCAATAAGTAAATATTAAGATGGGATCCTTGAAATTAAGTTGTGCTTTTACTTGATCAAAAACTCAACAAAAGTAACCCCTTTAGTGCAGGGGTGGGCAATTAATTTTTACCGGGGGCAGCACGAGCAACCCGAGCACTGCTGGAGGGCCACATTGACAATATTTCAATTCAATTTTGCTCAATATTATTTTTTATATACCGTAACATAAATAATTATAATAATAATAATAATAATTTAATTTAACCTAACTTTCTACAAAAGCAGATTGCTTTTGATGGTTTTATTTTTAACACGGTCTTACACAACAATGCAAAAATGTCAATTTCTGCACAGGGTTCATTTCTGTCACTTTATCCTGCATCCTCTTTAAAAGTCCAACATTTCCCCCCGTCAGATTTGGACAACCATCTGTTGTCACACCCGCCAGCTTGTCCAATTTCAGTCCTAACATGTCCAAACACGCATTTACCTCTGTGAACAAGTCATTACCTGTGGTTGTCCCTTTAATTGACTGCATGGCTGCCAGCTCCTCCGTGATTTGAAAGTCTGCAGTTATCCCACGTAAGAAGATGAGCAGCTGGGCGGTGTCACGTACATCGCAGCTCTCACCCAAAGCCAGCGAAAAACAGTAAAAGTCGGCCGTTCTGTAATTCAACTGAAGCTCCAAGTTTCCAGCGATAGTCTCAACCCACTTCGTTACAGTGCGTCGGGAGAGTGACACGTTCTCAAATGCGCCCCTCTTCTCTTGGGTTTGCAGTTTTACCATCAACGCATCAGCCTCCCTTGCGCGCTCTTCATCACACATTCCGGTATTTTTCCTCGTGCTTCGTCGTGTAGTGACGATTCAAATTATATTCTTTAAACACAGAAACCTGTGTACCACAAATCAAGCACACGGCTTTACCTTTCTGTCCATGTCTTGTTGAAAACACGGTATTCGTCATCAACTTTTCTTTTTTTAGCGTGAGCTGACATCTCGGGGGTAACTTATCGCTGTGCACCTTCACTCACAGGTTACACACGGACATACGTCCATAAATAACACTTTTAAAAATAAAAGCAGCACAGTTGTAATGCACGCACGACATAGATTTAAAAAAAAAAGTATTTTGTCATTTGTGATTGCCGCTGTTCACATTCACTCACAATCACGCACGCGCATACGTCCACACGGAAGTAATACAAAATAACGCTTTTCAAAACAAAAGCAGCACCGTTGTATTGCACACTCAACATAGATACTTTTTAAAATGTATTTTGTAATTTATGATTGGCCTCACGCGGGCCGGACAGGGACGCGCACCGTAACACAACATAAACACAACAGAACAAATACCCAGAACTCCTTGCAGCACTGACTCTTCCGGGACACTACAATATACACCCCCCCCCCCCCCCCCCACCTCAACCATCTCCCGAATTCGGAGGTCTCAAGGTTGGCAAGTATGCTCCAGTATACTCTGGACTGAAGCTGTGTGCTTTCATTGTTTTTGTAGCTGTTGTTTTGAGGCATGTTTAAAAAAAAAAAAAAAAAATTATGCACTTTGTGAAAGTCAAAGTATAGTATTTCCCATAGTTGTAGTGGGTATCAGGATTATCTCAGGGAGAGCATGTCCCAAATTCCAAGCTGCTGTTTTGAGGCATGTTAAAAAAAAAAAAAAGCACTTTGTGACTTCAATAATAAATATGGCAGTGCCATGTTGGCATTTTTTTCCATAACTGGAGTTGAAGTTGTTCTCTTATTTTGGAAAACCTTGTTTTTGATTGATTGATTGAAACTTGTATCAGTAGATTGCACAGTACAGTACATATTCCGTACAATTGACCACTAAATGATAACACCCCAATAAGTTTTTCAACTTGTTTAAGTCGGGGTCCACGCTAATCAATTCATGGTAGTTACATTGTTTAATGCAGGGGTGCTCATTACGTCGATCGCGAGCTACCGGTCGATCTCGGAGGGTGTGTCAGTCGATCACCAGCCAGGCATTAAAAAAATAGTCCTAAAAATGAGCGATCATAAATCTTCACTATGACGTCACTTTCGTCACTTGATTGACATTCACGGCACCCGAGGGTCTTCTGAGATGACGCTGGCTGCTGCCAGCTCATTAAAATTACCGACTGGAAGGCGAGAAACACTTTATTTCAACAGACTCTGGCGCATACCTGTTGTCAAAACTCCAAAGACCGACTGCACAGTTGCGCTAACAAAACGAGTCTCAGAAAGCTGGCGTGTACAAGCTAGCAAGCTACGGAGTTTGCCGACAATGTATTTCTTGTAAAGTGTATACAAAGGAGTACGGAAGCTGGATAAATAAGATGGCAAAAACCAACCACTTTCATGTGGTATTGGACAAAAAGGAGGACTTTTTTTCTCCTCCATTCGAAAATGCGGACGTTTTTAGCACCACTGTCTGATTCCTATCAATGCATGTCATCAGAATCAGGTAATACACCAACTTATATTCTTGTCTTCATGAAAGAAAGGAATCTATATGTGTTAAACATGCCTGTATTATCTTTAAACACTTTTAACAATATTAACTATATGTGTTAAACATGCCTGTATTATCTTTAAACACCTTAACTTATTAACAATATTAACTATATGTGTTAAACATGCTTGCATTATCTTTAAACACCTTTAACTTATTAACAATATTAACTATATGTGTTAAACATGCTTGTATTATCTTTAAACACCTTTAACTTATTAATAATATTAACTACCGGTATATGTATTAAACATGCTTGTATTATCATTAAACACCTTTAACTTGTTAACAATATTAACTACCGTATTTTCCGCACTATAAGGCGCACCTAAAAACCACAAATTTTCTCAAAAGCTAACAGTGCGCCTTATAACCCGGTGCGCTTTATTACGATTCATTTTCATAAAGTTTAGGTCTCGCAACTACGGTAAACAGCCGCCATCTTTTTTCCCCGTAGAAGAAGCGCGCGGTGCATGCTGGGATATGTGACGTTTCATTTCCATTTGTGTGTTTATGTAAAGACCCCAAATGGCTCCTATTAAGTGTGTTGTCTGTCTAATTATAAATAATGCAGACGAGGCGTGTTAACTGAGTTCTCAACGTTTTCTCACAGCGTGCTCATAACCACATTCGAACTCCCAGCATACAACATCGCTTCTCAGGGCTACTGCGCATGCTCGTAACTATCGTTGCATGCTGGGTAGTGTAGTTGTTATATTTGCTAGCTCATAACAGCACATTGAGAGACACGCTGACACGCTTAATTCAATACTCGCCGTCATTCCGGGTGGATTGACAAAAGACCTCCAGCCGCTAGATATTGGTGTCAACAGGGCATTCGAAGCTAGACTGCTAACTGCGTGGGAACTTCTCAGGGCTACCGCGCATGCTTGTAACTATCGTTGCATGCTGGGTAGTGTAGTTGTTATATTTGCTAGCTCATAACAGCACATTGAGAGACACGCTGACACGCTTAATTCAATACTCGCCGTCATTCCGGGTGGATTGACAAAAGACCTCCAGCCGCTAGATATTGGTGTCAACAGGGCATTCGAAGCTAGACTGCTAACTGCGTGGGAACTTCTCAGGGCTACCGCGCATGCTTGTAACTATCGTTGCATGCTGGGTAGTGTAGTTGTTATATTTGCTAGCTCATAACAGCACATTGAGAGACACGCTGACACGCTTAATTCAATACTCGCCGTCATTCCGGGTGGATTGACAAAAGACCTCCAGCCGCTAGATATTGGTGTCAACAGGGCATTCGAAGCTAGACTGCTAACTGCGTGGGAACTTCTCAGGGCTACCGCGCATGCTCGTAACTATCGTTGCATGCTGGGTAGTGTAGTTGTTATATTTGCTAGCTCATAACAGCACATTGAGAGACACGCTGACACGCTTAATTCAATACTCGCCGTCATTCCGGGTGGATTGACAAAAGACCTCCAGCCGCTAGATATTGGTGTCAACAGGGCATTCGAAGCTAGACTGCTAACTGCGTGGGAACAATGGAAGACAGAAGGCGAACACACCTTCACTAAGACGAGGAGGCAGCGCCAGACGACGCCAACATCTGCCAGTGGATCGTAAATTTGCCCAACTTTTCACTTCGGACACCGAAGACGAAGGATTTACGAATGAAGAATAACTTCAGAAAGTAAGCGCTATGTTTATTTTGTGTGTTGTGACATTAACGTTCGAGCAACATTATGTTGCTATTGCGCTGCACTATTTTGAATTTTACTATGTTTGTGATTGCACATTTGCGTACATTTTGGGAGTGAACAGAGTTGTTAGAACGCTGGTTTTTAATATATTATTAAAGTTTGACTGACCTATCTGACTGTTTTTTTGACATTCCCTTTAGCGCAGCGTAGGCGCGGCTTATAGTCCGGGGCGGCTTATTGGTGGACAAAATTATGAAATATGTAATTCATAGAAGGTGCGGCTAATAATCCGGTGCGCCTTATAGTGCGGAAAATACGGTATATGTATTAAACATTCTTGTATTATCATTAAACACCTTTAACTTATTAACAATATTAACTATATGTATTAAACATTCTTGTATTATCATTAAACACCTTTAACTTATTAACAATATTAACTATATGTATTAAACATTCTTGTATTATCATTAAACACCTTTAATTTATTAACAATATTAACTATGTGTTAAACATGCTTGCATTATCATTAAACACATTTAACTTGTTAACAAAAACATATATTTCATAAATAAGTAAATATAAATTATATATATGAATGAGGTAGATGCCCACGACTTGATCAATTGAAAAGTAGCTCGCCTGCAGAAAAAGTGTGAGCACCCCTGGTTTAATGCATCCAGCGGGGCATCACAACAAAATTAGGCATAATAATGTGTTAATTACACGACTGTATATATCGGTATCGGTTGATATCGGAATCGGTAATTAAGAGTTGGACAATATTGGAATATGGGATATCGGCAAAAAAGCCATTATCAGATATCTCTAATTTTTTGCAAGGTTTTGTAAGAAGTGTTACACATTCCTAATTTGATTCAAACAACCATTTCATTCAACCTTTGATGGCAAAATACAAATAAAATGTTATCTTAACTTTTATGACGTCTTATTTTATACCTGACAGATTTTAAATGAAAGAAAAAAATCATGCCAAAAACCCAAGTCGTGATCCCAGTGGTTTTGGCCCTAAATAACTCCAAAAAGTGAAGTCCCACAGACTTAATGGGAAACTCATGCCAGGCTGTTGTCCGTAATGACCAGCAGAGGGCGGCACACACCAGCAGAAATCCATTTTTTTCCAGAATGTGTACTCAAGTTTGACATTTGTTGCATTTTTGCTCCTCAGCACTCTGAAGCTGTGGGACTACAGCAAGGGAAAGGTGAGACTGATTTTTAATTCTTCCTCTGCCAACTTTTGAACTCTCTCATACTCTTTGTTTCTCCAACACTGCAGTGCTTGAAGACGTACACGGGCCATAAAAACGAGAAGTACTGCATATTTGCCAACTTCTCAGTCACGGGTGGGAAGGTAAGTTAAAGCGAGATCATATTTAAGTGTTTTTTGTTTGTGTTAAAATAAAAAAAAACATGCCTTCTTGCAGTGGATCGTGTCGGGCTCTGAAGACAATATGGTGTACATCTGGAACCTGCAGACAAAGGAGATTGTGCAGAAACTGCAGGGCCACACAGGTACAACACCCACCATGCATCCCATAGGAGTTTATTCAAAGTAGAAGTACAGGTTAACCACGGGGTCTTAAAAAGTCCTAACTCCCACAATTTGAATTAAAGTACCACTAGAGTGAAAAAAGTAGTTGACTTTATATGTTTAATTGTATGTTTCATTATATCCATTAAAAAGGCCTTAGTGGCCACATGCGTGGACAGCACCTTTTAGCTCTTATTTACAAAATTGTGTACACTACTGAATTGGGGTCTTATGGCCGCTTATGTGGACACTTACACTGCCATCTGGTGGTGTCAGAAGAGTATAACATACAATGGAATTTGGAAAAAAAAAGTGTAAATATAAGAATTAGCATGTCACTAAACATGAAGTACACGTTTGTGTACTTATGGACTAAGTACATCATATCAAAAGATGATTCTTAGTTTTTATTCTAATTAGAGTCCAATAAGCCCAAATAGCAAAGAGAAATAAAAAAAGCATATAAACAAACAGCTTGGGCCTTAAGAGGTTAAAGTAAAGTATATGAAAATACCGTCTGAACATCACAAAATGCCACAAAGTCAGTCAGCCATTTAGAATATTCCGCTCTGAATACATTCGGCAATTTCCGGAGATTGACGTCACCGGAGGAACGCCTCTGCACTCTGACCATGTTATCAAATCAGTCGTACTGGAAATACGCAAAAATTCGAAAGAGATGTGCTGCCTATCATTCACAATCCTTATATAAGACATGAAGACGTGCTTTTTTGTAGGCATTCCAAGTCGTGAATAAATAAATAAATACCGTATTTTTCCGATTATAAGTCGCAGTTTTTTTCATAGTTTGGCCGTGGGTGCGACTTATACTCTGGAGCGACTTATGTGTGAAATTATTAACACATTACCGTAAAATATCTACCGTATTTTTCGGAGTATAAGTCGCACCGGCCGAAAATGCATAATAAAGAAGGAAAAAAACATATGTAAGTCGCACTGGAGTATAAGTCGCATTTTTGGGGGAAATGTATTTGATAAAAGCCAACAGCAAGAATAGACATTTGAAAGGCAATTTAAAATAAATAAAGAATAGTGAACAACAGGCTGAATAAGTGTACGTTATATGAGGCATAAATAACCAACTGGTATGTTAACGTAACATATTATGGTAAGAGTCATTCAAATAACTATAACATATAGAACATGCTATACGTTTACCAAACAATCTGTCACTCCTAATCGCTAAATCCCATGAAATCTTATACGTCTAGTCTCTTACGTGAATGAGATAAATAATATTATTTGATATTTTACACTAATGTGTTAATCATTTCACACATAAGTCGCTCCTGAGTATAAGTCGCACCCCCGGCCAAACTATGAAAAAAAACTGCGACTTATAGTCCGAAAAATACGGTACTAATATTATTTATCTCATTCACGTAAGAGACTAGGCATATATCAGCAATCGTCACACACACACACACACGTCAACCAATACAAATTTGGCGGGGGCGGGTCATGGCAGAAGTGCATTGTGAAAAAAAAAAAGATGCTACCTGCTACTACTTCCGTACCTATGAAAATTGATCATTTCAACATTGGCGGTAACTTATAAAAACTGAGAAGGGCTGAACAAAAGTGGCACCAAAAAGGAAATCATATACTGCAGATTACAAGCTGGAAGTAGTGAAATATGCAGCAGAAAAAGGCAATCGGGCAGCAGAAAGAAAGTTTGGAGTAAGCGAGAAACTTGTAAGGGACTGGCGAAAAGCGGAGGCGAGGAAGAAGATTTCATGGGATTTAGCGATTAGGAGTGACAGATTGTTTGGTAAACGTATAGCATGTTCTATATGTTATAGTTATTTGAATGACTCTTACCATAATATGTTACGTTAACATACCAGTTGGTTATTTATGCCTCATATAACGTACACTTATTCAGCCTGTTGTTCACTATTCTTTATTTATTTTAAATTGCCTTTCAAATGTCTATTCTTGGTGTTGGCTTTTATCAAATACATTTCCCCCAAAAAATGCGACTTATACTCCAGTGCGACTTATATATGTTTTTTTCCTTTTTTATTATGCATTCTCGGCCGGTGCGACTTATACTCCGGAGCGACTTATACTCCGAAAAATACGGTATCGGTATCGGTTGATATCGGTATCGGTAATTAAGAGTTGGACAATATCGGATCTCGGCAAAAAAAGCCATTATCGGACATCTCTAATTATTAATTCCAATAATTTCAGGTCAGCTTCTCACGCCTAATCTTTTCTCCAAGTTTATAAAGCAACTGACATTAAAAGTTATAAAGGTTGTCTGTTTAGTGTTTGCACTCAGTTTGTGGTGAGGTGAGGAAAGAAAGGAAGATTTGCGAACGTCATCCTGTCATGCTTAAATAAAAAGTAGCCCTTGTTTATTTTGCAGTATGTTGTCAAAAAAGTCACAAAAAATTGCCTTTTTTTTTTGACACATGCTCTGTCTGCACTCTGTACCAGTAGTTGTACTGTAGATGTTTTTAAAAGTTAACCATTTAGCTTTAGCAGAGATGCTAGCGGTCTATTTATTGTTTCCTCTACCATTGCTGACGTTCTGGTTGTTGTTACATGAAAACACTTGATATGACGCACACTGCGTCTTTTGCAAGAAAACACTTTTATGGCAAATCTGAAAAATGTCTGTTATGTTTGCTAATTTTTTTTTCAATTAGTTTACACTAGAGCAGGGGTCGGCAACCCAAAATGTTGAAAGAGCCATATTGGACCAAAAATACAAAAACACATATGTCTGGAGCCGCAACAAATTAAAAGCCATATTACATACAGATAGTGTGTCATGAGATATAAATTGAATTAAGAGGACTTAAAGGAAACTAAATTAGCTCAAATATAGCTACAAATGAGGCATAATGATGCAATATGTACATATAGCTAGCCTAAATAGCATGTTAGCATCGATTAGCTTGCAGTCATGCAGTGACCAAATATGCCTGATTAGCACTCCACACAAGTCAATAACATCAACAAAACTCAACTTTGTGCATTCATGCACAACGTTAAAAGTTTGGTGGACAAAATAAGACAGAAAAAGAAGTGGCATAAAACACGTCCTAGAAAGTCGGAGAAAGTTATACATGTAAACAAACTAAGGTGAGTTCAAGGACCGCCAAAATTAGTAGGACAAAACGGCACTCGCCAAATACTGGAATCAGTGAAGCATGTTTAATATAAACAGTGTGCTTTGCAACAATTAGGGAGGTTTGTGTCATGTTTGTCCTCCTACAGAAACCATATTAAAACTTTTTTTTTTTTCTCCCCTCATCTTTTTCCATTTTTTATACATTTTTGAAAAAGCTCCAGAGAGCCACTAGGGCGGCGCTAAAGAGCCGCGGGTTGCCGACCCCTGCACTAGAGAGTCTTCTGGTGTATTTACTTAGTTTAACCCATTGGTTCTTAACCTTGTTGGAGGTACCGAACCCCACCAGTTTTACATGTGCTTTCACTGAACCCTTCTTTAGTGAAAATAAAATGTTTTTTTCTTAATTTAATCTTAATTTATAAATATTAATCATGAAAATATGTTATTATATTAAAGAAATACTACCGGTAATAAAGATATATTTTACAAAGAGAAAGTTACAGGAATGTACACATGATCCCATGTTTACATCTCATTGTGCAACATGTGAATGTTTTAGTGGGAACTAAATGCGATATCTGAAAGGGGCACACATTATTTTCAAAGCAAACCCTTCTTTAGTGAAAATAAAATGTTTTTTTCTTAATTTAATATTAATTTATAAATATTAATCATGAAATTATGTTATTATATTAAAGAAATACTAATAAAGATATATTTAACAAACCGAAAGTTACAGGAATGTACGCATGATCCCATGTTTACATCTCATTGTGCAACATGTGAATGTTTTAATGGGAACTAAATGCAATGTCTGAAAGGGGTACAAATTATTTCCAAAGCAGGACCCCCACCCAGACATACAATACTAGTACACAGCTCATGAAAAACAATATGTTATTGTTGTTGTAAGTGGGCCAAAACACTTATATTTGAAAATGATCTCATGGAAATGCCTGCTATCATTTGATTATAATAATAAAACATTTAAATTGTTATTGGGACATGTGTGCTGCTGGTGTGGCCACAGTGCACCTGCACGTCTGAGGTTTTTAGACGCCGACGCTCCGCCGAACCCCTGAGGCCGACTCACCGAACCTCTAGGGTTCGATCGAACCCAGGTTAAGAACCAGTGGTTTAACCATTTTGTTTGCCAATGTAAAAGAGCAGTGAATAATTCATATACTTACAATTCATTCTGATTTTCCTTTATATCTTTGTACTTTATCGTCCGTACGGATGTGAAACGGTCTTAAATTCTATTCATTATGGTCTTAAGTATTAAAAAGTCTTCAATTTGACTTGTTAAAAACCTGCAGAGACCCTGAAGTCGTAGGAGAGCCCAGATTATGATCACGTTTGTGTTTATAAATCCATATTGCAATATAAGAAATATTGTTTGTTTTTCTCCAATCCTATTCCAGACGTGGTCATTTCGACCGCCTGCCACCCGACAGAGAACATCATCGCTTCTGCGGCGCTAGAAAACGACAAAACTATCAAACTTTGGAAAAGTGATTGCTAAAAAAACCCGACTTTTATCATTTTTTGAACTTGTTTTCTATTTTGTATAAAACAAAAATGACTTTCTTTTTTTTTTTTTTTTGACCAGTTTTGTGTCGGACGGAATAAACTCAATTCAGATCTTCACCCTGACACGTTCAAACCTCGGTATTGTGGGTCATCACGACCTGGTTTTAGTGCTTCATGTGTCATCGTCACCCGGAAGTTCAAATATGGTCTTGTACAAAAAAAATAAAAGGTCACTTTTGCCTGTTATGTCTGTGATTGTGTAGTCATGTCCTAATGATGTCAAGCTTGTTTTGTTTTTTTTATTAAACAAGGTATCAATGGAACCTTCTTGGCCTTTTGTTTACTGTAGCATCATTTCTTAAAACATATTTTATTGAAGACTTGTTGGCCAAGGAAGAGTTCACAGAAGTCACTTTTTTTACTTTGCTGCGAGTTATTTGTTGAATTCAAAAGTGTTTCTCACCTTTTTTCTAATTGCTGGTACTCATAAGTTTCATCGGTGGCTTATTTATAACTACCCGTAATAAAAGCGCAGTCTAAAATGCTCTTGGGGTTACGTGGTGCACTTGAACGCCTCATCACGTAGACAGTAAAGGGAACACAGTGCTTTGAATGATCCTGCTCCACACCCAAGAAGACCGTTATTGGATATTCTACTTGGACAGATTGTTGATATTGTGGTGATATTTTATATATTTTTATCACTAAATAGTTCAATGTGTCATTAATATTGATTGTTTTTTAAATATATAATATATAATCTAATGTAAAACTACATTTCATTAATGATTTAAATAATTATTTAATCATGTACTTAACGATGTCACCAATCAACATTTATTTATATAAAAGTGTCTCAAAGGGCTTTGAGTTTTCTTTCATTACTTAATTTTTTTTAATGATTTAAATACTTATTTTATGAACCTGGAGGGCCAAATGGGACATAAGTGACTATCCAAAATATATTTAATTATGTGTCATTACATTAATTAGTTATAATTGGAATCAACTACATGTAATTTATTTAATGAAAAAATACATTTAATTTAGTATAAAATTATTCCACAATTGATTTACCGACTACAATATTTTTTAGTTTTTTTTCTTTGTTTTAATTAATGACGCATTTAAGTAATTTAAAGATTTTCTTAATTTTGGTCCTTTCAGCGCTCCATAAAAATTCATTGTCCAAAGGCAGTGGGCGGGGCTAACATCTGATTGGTTCCCGGGCACTTTAACTTGATTGGACTAGATTCATGTAGCCCCGCCCACTGACATTGAAGGGTGAGTTCGGTAGATCGAATGAATTCATGGACACTAAACGAATATATATTTAAATAATTAAATACATTGTGAATTAATTAGATCATTAACTAATAAAAGAAATCATTATTTACATCGTATTTACATTTATATTTGTCCTGTGATCGTGTTTGCCAATTACTCGGTAAGTGAAGTTAGTGTCGTTTCGTCACACCACCCGTTTCCGCTGCGTGTCAAAATAAAAGCGAAACTTCCTTCATTGAATTTAGAAACACCTCATATGATTTTTCCTCAACAAAGTTATTACACTTTTCCAACATTACACACAAGTCATGTTCACTTTGTTTTTGTTTTTTTTAATGTTTTTTTTTTTTTAAAGTGTGTCCCACAAAGAACATCAAGAGGACAACGCACAGAGAACAGATGACGAACAATTCCATCCACTTAGAAAGTAGACACGACAAGAGGCGCAAAGTAAAATGGACACTTTTAACAAAAAAAAAAAAAAAAGTGCCAACACTCCTTGTTGACATTCTCCAACAACAAGAAATAAATCCATAAGCCAGGGAATTTCTTTTGTACAAAAATAGATCTTTTTTCAACATTACTTGAATATTTTACTGTTTATGCAACAAAAAAAAGCAGTGATTGTGTCACAAGCGTAGCTTTTTTTTTCCTGATTACATTTGTTTATTCTTTTAAACAATTGCCAAGTCAAGCAAACATTTTATTTCTCTCTCTTTCACACATTTTCTGAGGTCCCATAAACTGCTGAAAAAAGCTGCTTCCTGCACATTTAGAGCTACTGGGATTATGCTGGTTGGTTCCTTTTTTGTTGTTGTTGTTTATCATGATTTTTGAGAAAGGCATAAAACCTTTTTAATATTTGTGTAAAGACCCCATAAAACTCCTCCGTCCAAATACTCAAGAAACACATTTTCCCATATATTTATTTAGAAATATATACACATATACATATTAACAAAATATAGCTTTACTTTCTAAAGCATCCATGAAGTTTTATCATTCTGTTGTTTTTTTTTTTATATCTGAGCTCACACATCATCCACATTTTATGGCTTCAAACAACAAGAACAATTTGCATTTTTTTTCTCTAGATATGATTTCAGAGGAAAAAAAAAAAACAAGTTTCAAATTTCAAGTTAGTTTGAACTACAAATGACCCTTTTTTTTAATATGCACTTTTATCACATAAATACTGTAAACTGAGCTCACACAGTCAATACTGTCACCTGGATAGTTTGTATTAGGAATTAAAACCACACAGGCCAATAAGTCATGAATAATTATTGCTATTTCTCTGGTTTGGCAACACAAAGCACAGTTTGGGGGTTTGAATTAAAAAAAAAAACAATTGGAAAAAGTGCCTTTTCTTTCAAAAACACATGCAGAAAAAAGCATGTTTTAAAATGGTGTTGCAGTGCCGAGTCACCTCCACTAGAGGGAGCTGGTGCACCACTTCTTGTTTAACACCACGTGACAGCTGTTTACTTGTTGAAGGGTTGGGGGGAAAAAAAACTCCTCCAGATGTGCTCAACCAAGGCCTTCTGTGAAAGCGGACCCGAATATTCAGTAATTAATATTAATTTCCTCAAGTGTGGCCACTTTTCAGTGCAGTTGAGCCTTTTTTAGAATGAACCTAAAAAAAAAAACACCTTTTGAGTCGCTTCTTGTATTCTCGGGGGTATTGAAGTGATTGCAACTGGAATAAGTTTGCCTCTAATCTCAGCAGGTTTAGTCTGAGGATGGTACAGGATCCAAGTATTTATCCTAACATAAAGTCAACCCCTCCAAACAAAATTGAAATAATTTTTTCAGGCAGTGGAACAGAGGAACATTTCTATTGACACCAAGTGTTGACCCGTGCAAGCCCCCAAAATAAAATACGGTATATATTACATACAGCCCATTATTTGCGTACTATTAACTCGTGAGGCACCGAAAATTTGGCCGCTGAAAATGTATTTTGAAACAGTGCTACCCAAACGTACATTAGGCGCACCGGGTTATAAGGCGCACTGTCGATTTTAGAGAAAAAGAAAGGATTTTTAGTGCGCCTTATAGTCCGAAAAATATGGTATGTATTACATATAGCGTATTATTGGCGTACTATTGACTCGTGATGCACCGGGAAAAAAAACGTTGAAAGAGCGCTGCCCAAACGTACATTAGGCGCACCGGGTTATAAGGCGCACTGTCGATTTTAGAGAAAAAGAAAGGATTTTTAGTGCGCCTTATAGTCCGAAAAATATGGTATATATTACATATAGCGTATTATTGGCGTACTATTGACTCGTGATGCACCGGAAAAAAAAACGTTGAAAGAGCGCTGCCCAAACGTACATTAGGCGCACCGGGTTATAAGGCGCACTGTCGATTTTAGAGAAAATGAAAGGATTTTAAGTGCGCCTTGTAGTCCGAAAAATTCTGTATATATTATATACAGTCTATTATTTGCGTACTATTAACTTGTGATGCACCGATTTTTAGTGCGCCTTATAGTCTGAAAATTTGACTGCTGAAAAAAAACAACTTTAAAAGAGTGCTGCCCAAACGGGTTATAAGGCGCACTGTCGATTTAAGAGAAAATCTAAGCATTTTTAGTGCGCCTTATAGTCAGAAAAATATGGTATATATTACATACAGCCTATTATTTATGTACTATTAAATCGTGATGCACCGATTTTTAGTGCGCCTTATAGTCCAAAAATTTGACTGCTGAAAAAAAAAACTTTGAAACAGCGCTACCCAAATTTACATTAGGCGCACCGGGTTATAAGGCGCACTGTCAATTTTAGAGAAAAAGAAAGGATTTTTAGTGCGCCTTATAGTCCGAAAAATTCTGTATATATTATATACAGTCTATTATTTGCGTACTATTAACTTGTGATGCACCGATTTTTAGTGCGCCTTATAGTCCAAAAATTTGACTGCTGAAAAAAAAAACTTTGAAAGAGTGCTGCCCAAACGTACATTATGCGCACCGGGTTATAGGGCGCACTGTCGATTTTAGAGAAAATGAAAGGATTTTAAGTGTGCCTTATAGTCCGAAAAATACGATATATATTACATACTGCCCATTATTTGCAAACTATTAACTCGTGAGGCACCGAAAATTTGGCCGCTGAAAATGTATTTTGAAACAGCACTACCCAAACGTACATTAGGCGCACCGGGTTATAAGGCGCACTGTTGATTTTAGAGAAAAAGAAAGGATTTTTAGTGCGCCTTATAGTCCGAAAAATATGGTATATATTACATATAGCTTATTATTTGTGTACTATTAACTCTTGATGCACCGATTTTTTTGTGCGCCTTATAGTCCGAAAATTTGACTGCTGAAAAAAAAAAACTTTGAAAGAGTGCTGCCCAAACGGGTTATAAGGCGCACTGTCGATTTAAGAGAAAATTTAAGCATTTTTAGTGCGCCTTATAGTCCGAAAAATATGGTATATATTACATACAGCCTATTATTTATGTACTATTAAATCGTGTTGCACCGATTTTTAGTGCGCCTTATAGTCTAAAAATTTGACTGCTGAAAAAAAAAACTTTGAAAGAGTGCTGCCCAAACATACATTAGGCGCACCGGGTTATAGGGCGCATTGTCGAATTTAGAGAAAAAGAAAACATTTTTAGTGCGCCTTATAGTCCGAAAAACTCTGTATATATTACATACAGCCTATTATTTGCGTACTATTAACTTGTGATGCACCGATTTTTAGTGCGCCTTATAGTCCGAAAATTTGACTGCTGAAAAAAAAAACTTTGAAAGAGTGCTGCCCAAACGTACATTAGGCGCACCGGGTTATAGGGCGCACTGTCGAATTTAGAGAAAAATAAAAAAATTTTAGTGCGCCTTATAGTCCAAAAATTTGACTGCTGAAAAAAAAAAACTTTGAAAGAGTGCTGCCCAAACGTACATTAGGCGCACCGGGTTATAGGGCGCACTGTCGAATTTAGAGAAAAAGAAAACATTTTTAGTGCGCCTTATAGTCTGAAAAATTCTGTATATATTACATACAGCCTATTATTTGCGTACTATTAACTTGTGATGCACCGATTTTTAGTGCCCCTTATAGTCCGAATGATATGGTATATATTACATACAGCCTATTATTTATGTACTATTAAATCGTGATGCACCGATTTTTAGTGCGCCTTATAGTCAGAAAAATATGGTATATATTACATACAGCCTATTATTTATGTACTATTAAATCGTGATGCACCGATTTTTAGTGCGCCTTATAGTCCGAAAATTTGACTGCTGGGAAAAAAAACTTTGAAAGAGTGCTGCCCAAACGTACATTAGGCGCACCGGGTTATAGGGCGCACTGTCAAATTTAGAGAAAAATAAAAAAAATTTAGTGCGCCTTATAGTCCGAACAATTCTGTATATATTATATACAGCCTATTATTTGCGTACTATTAACTTTTGATGCACCGATTTTTAGTGCGCCTTATAGTCCGAATAATATGGTATATATTACATACAGCCTATTATTTATGTACTATTAAATCGTGATGCGCCGATTTTTAGTGCGCCTTATAGTCCGAAAATTTGACTGCTGGGAAAAAAAACTTTGAAAGAGTGCTGCCCAAACGTACATTAGGCGCACCGGGTTATAGGGCGCACTATCGAATTTAGAGAAAAATAATTTTTTTTAGTGCGCCTTATAGTCCGAAAAATATGGTATATATTACATACAGCCTATTATTTATGTACTATTAAGTCGTGATGCACCGATTTTTAGTGCGCCTTATAGTCCAAAAATTTGACTGCTGAAAAAAAAAACTTTGAAAGAGTGCTGCCCAAACGTACATTAGGCGCACCGGGTTATAGGGCGCACTGTCGAATTTAGAGAAAAATAAAAATTTTTTAGTGCGCCTTATAGTCCAAAAATTTGACTGCTGAAAAAAAAAAACTTTGAAAGAGTGCTGCCCAAACGTACATTAGGCGCACCGGGTTATAGGGCGCACTGTCGAATTTAGAGAAAAAGAAAACATTTTTAGTGCGCCTTATAGTCCGAAAAATTCTGTATATATTACATACAGCCTATTATTTGCGTACTATTAACTTGTGATGCACCGATTTTTAGTGCCCCTTATAGTCCGAATGATATGGTATATATTACATACAGCCTATTATTTATGTACTATTAAATCGTGATGCGCCGATTTTTAGTGCGCCTTATAGTCCGAAAATTTGACTGCTGGGAAAAAAAACTTTGAAAGAGTGCTGCCCAAACGTACATTAGGCGCACCGGGTTATAGGGCGCACTGTCAAATTTAGAGAAAAATAAAAAAATTTTAGTGCGCCATATAGTCCGAAAAATTCTGTATATATTATATACAGCCTATTATTTGCGTACTATTAACTTTTGATGCACCGATTTTTAGTGCGCCTTATAGTCCGAATAATATGGTATATATTACATACAGCCTATTATTTATGTACTATTAAATCGTGATGCGCCGATTTTTAGTGCGCCTTATAGTCCGAAAATTTGACTGCTGGGAAAAAAAACTTTGAAAGAGTGCTGCCCAAACGTACATTAGGCGCACCGGGTTATAGGGCGCACTATCGAATTTAGAGAAAAATAAAAAATTTTAGTGCGCCTTATAGTCCGAAAAATATGGTATATATTACATACAGCCTATTATTTATGTACTATTAAGTCGTGATGCACCGATTTTTAGTGCGCCTTATAGTCCAAAAATTTGACTGCTGAAAAAAAAAACTTTGAAAGAGTGCTGACCAAACGTACATTAGGTGCACCGGGTTATAGGGCGCACTGTCGAATTTAGAGAAAAATAAAACATTTTTAGTGCGCCTTATAGTCCGAAAAATTCTGTATATATTATATACAGCCTATTATTTGTGTACTATTAACTTGTGATGCACCGATTTTTAGTGCGCCTTATAGTCCGAAAATTTGACTGCTGGGAAAAAAAACTTTGAAAGAGTGCTGCCCAAACGTACATTAGGCGCACCGGGTTATAGGGCGCACTGTCAAATTTAGAGAAAAATAAACATTTTTTAGTGCGCCTTATAGTCCGAAAAATTCTGTATATATTATATACAGCCTATTATTTGCGTACTATTAACTTTTGATGCACCAATTTTTAGTGCGCCTTATAGTCCAAAAATTTGACTGCTGAAAAAAAAACGTTGAAAGAGTGCTGCCCAAACGTACATTAGGCGCACCGGGTTATAGGGTGCACTGTCGAATTTAGAGAAAAAGAAATTTTTTTTAGTGCGCTTTATAGTCCAAAAAATTCTGTATATATTATATACAGCCTATTATTTGCGTACTATTAACTTGTGATGCACCGATTTTTAGTGCGCCTTATAGTCCGAAAATTTGACTGCTGGGAAAAAAAAAAACCTTTGAAAGAGTGCCCAACTTGTGGCCCAACTCTGATGCGAAAATATCCGATTTGAAGCAAAAAATATCCGATCTGTGTCAGATTTTGTGTGCAGTTCAAACGCAGCCAAAGACCACGGAAACACCCGGAAACCAAAAATGCTCGTTAGCTGCTAAAATCATTGACGAAGATATGAAAAAAAATCATCCGACGAATGTCGTGTTGCGGATCTTTATGCTAAAATTTTTTTTTTCAACCTTGTTAGATAATAAATACTGGCATCCTGCACCATCCCCTCAGACTAGAGACTGATGAAGCCTGTTGAGTGAGAAGCGAAACAAGACCAAGTCCAGTTAGAGAGTTAGTGAGTAGACATCGGTGTGACACGTCAACACGTCCCTAGGAACTAAACACAGTGCTCAGGTCCTGACTGCATCAAAGTGCTTCGGAAAGAATGGCAATTTTTAAATTCATGACATTCTAACCCTGTTCTCTTCTTTTTTTTTTGTAGTTATTTTGTCACTTTTCTGTCGTCTATATACAAATGAGGGTAAAAAAACAAAAAAAAAACAAATCTGATTGCTTCTGAAGTAAAGCTACTGATGAGTTCTGGGATGTCAGGAGACTAAAAGCTACATTATGCTACAGCATGTTGCCTAGGCCGCCCCTTCTGATGCGTCTTGATCGACTTGGTGAAACTCTGGTGTGTTTCTGGGAGTGATCAAACTCAAGTCTCAGCTACTCAAAAGCTACCGCACGCTTGTGGAGGTGCCCTGCGTGCTTCCACGCCTGGCCTTTCTTGGTGGTTCTCACCAAGGATGGGTACCTTTCACATTGGAATCCACGCAACACCAAATTCCGGTACTTGGGAATTGATACCGACACCAATTGTCGGTTCTTTTGTGTGTGTTCAAAAGTGTTAACAAATATTGTTTTTAGCTAAATTCATTTTTGGGGGTTTTCTTACACTTCTGTGTCTCATTTGCAGGTACTATAAAGTAGACACTGCATAGTGTAGAGAGTACACTATGTTGTCTCATTCTTTGCCATTAAGTTGAATGTCTTTTGTTGAGTCCTACAAAGTGTTTATACTGTAGGTATTGCACTTGTTACACACCATGACCAAATTTGGAGATCATGTAAAAAAAAATCGCTAATGCTAATCAGTAGCAAATCCAATGGAAATTAGCATCGAGCTAGCGCATTTTGAAAACTGCACTGTACTTTTGAGCTTTCTTCTTCTTGCTTTGTTGTCATGGAAAATTGCAACGTTGCCTAGAATCTGCTTCCAGTGCTTGTTCCCCTGCCAAGTGCTTGAGGCGGTGCAGAGTCTGCAAACGGACATGAAGTAACAAGCGACAGTACTGACGGACTTCGGGCCGGTACCGATAAAAAGTACCGAATTTCGGTACCCATCCCTGGTAGCAACGCACACTCCCCCCGGTGCTTGTGGAGGTGTCCTGCATGTCTTTTACGATTGCTTGCACGGTGGAAACCTCGATTTACGAACGCCTATCTCACCAGATGTACACTATATTGCCAAAAGTATTCGGCCACCCGCCTTGACTCACATATGACCTTGAAGTGCCATCCCATTCCTAACCCATAGGGTTCAATATGACCTTTTGCAGCTATTACAGCTTCAACTCTTCCGGGAAGGCTGTCCACAAGGTTGCGGAGTGTGCTTATAGGAATTTTTCCACCATTCTTCCAAAACCGCGTTGGTGAGGTCACACACTGATGTTGGTCGAGAAAACCTGGCTCTCATTCATCCCAAATGAGTTCTATCGGGTTCAGGTCAGGACTCTGTGCAGGCCAGTCAAGTTCATCCACACCAGACTCTGTCATTCATGTCTTTATGGATCTTGCTTTGTGCACTGGTGCACAGTTATGTTGGAAACTGTTCCCACAAGGTTGGGAGCATGGAATTGTCTAAAATGTTTTGGTTCCTTTCACTGGAACCAACTCCTGAAAAACAACCCCCACAATAATTCCTCCTCCACCAAATTGTACACTTTTTCTTATAATAAAGCCAACGGTTGACTTTGGAATATTTAGGAGCGAGGAAATATCCCGACTGGATTTGTTGCACAGATGACAATTCCACGCTGGAAATCACTGAAAGCGGCCCATTTTTTTCCACAAATGTCCCCATGCCTTGATTTTACACACCTGTGGCCAGGCCAAGTGATTAGGGACACCTGAGTCTGATCATTTGGATGGGTGGCCGAATACTTTTGGCAATATAGTGTATTTGTGGCACACATCAATTAATTAAAAAAAAAAAGCCAAACAATCACAGGTGTGCGGTCACTGTTGACGCGTGGGTCGATTTTTTTTTTTTTTTTTAGAAGCTAGCCTGTAGCATAATGAAGCTTTTTTTTTTGTGTGTGTCGAATATCTGACAAATGGTTTGAAAACATCGGTTCTCCAAAAAAACTGAATATGAGCAAGATACAGTTGTGGTCAAAAGTTGTAAAGAACATCATGTCATGGCTGGATTGAGTTTCCAATCATTTCTACAACTCTTTTTTTTTTTTTGTGATAGAGTGATTGGAGCACATACTTGTTGGTCACAAAAATACATTCATGTTAAGTCAAGACTTTTGGAAGGCCATTCTAAAACCTTCATTCTAGCCTGATTTAGCTATTCATTTACCACTTTTGACGTGTATTTGGTGTCATTGTCCTGTTGGAACACCTAACCGTGCCCAAGACCCAACCTCCGGGCTGATGATTTTAGCTTGTCCTGAAGAATTTGGAGGTAATCCTCCTTTTTCGTTGGCCCATTTAAAGCACCAAGTTCCAATGGCAGCAAAACAGGCCTAAAGCAGAATACTACCACCACCATGCTTGACGGTAGGTATGGTGTTCCTGGGATTAAAGGCCTCACCTTGTCTCCTCCAAACATAATGCTGGGTATTGTGGCCATATTTGTTTCATCTGACCACAGAACTTCCCCCCCTATTGCCCCCTTGTGGTTCTGTGCCGTCACAACTCCCTCCTCCAACCATAACAAAATCAACACATTTAGCTGAACTGCACCCATTTTGTCAAGAGGAGTGGTCAAAAATTCAACCAGAAGGTTGCCAGACGCTTGTGGATGGCTACCAAAAGCGCCTTATTGCAGTGAAACTTGCCAAGGGACATGTAAGCAAATATTAACATTGTGTATGTATTAGAGATGCGCGGTTTGCGGGCACAACCGCGGAGTCCGCGGATTATCCGCGGATCGGGCGGATGAAATAAAAAAAAATTAGATTTTATCCGCGGGTCGGGTCGGGTCGGGCGGTTGAAATAAAAAAAAATTAGATTTTAAATAGATTCAGGCGGGTGGCAGTTAAACCAATTCGGAAATATATATACATAGTTAAATGTTGTTACCCACATACGAAAAACGAGAAGGCACCTGCAGCATATGCCACAACAGAAGAAAAAAAAAAAAGAGATGGACACTTTTACGGAGCGGAGAAGGGACGCCTCGCCGGGGTCCGGGACCAAGGCCCCTTCCCCCGAGAGGGCCCCACCGGGAGCCGTAGCTGAGGCGATCCGCGAGAAGGGCCCGACGCACGTCCAGGGTCACCACCGCGCCCACCGCACCGACACCCCGCCTCGTCCGCCTTCGCCGCGGCCGGCGTCACGCGCAGCAGGTAAGCAGCTTACCTGCCCGCCACCCCCGTGGCCGGGGGCTCGTAACAGGGGTCACTCCACGCGCTCCGCCCACGCAGCTTACCTGCCCGCCACCCCTGTTGCCGGGGGCGCGTAACAGGGGTCACTCCGCGCGCAGTGCGCTCACGAAAGGGGTGGGGCTCACCCTGGTTGATATAGACAGCAGCTAGGACGGTGGCCATGGAAGTCGGAACCCGCTAAGGAGTGTGTAACAACCCACCTGCCGAATCAACTAGCCCTGAAAATGGATGGCGCTGGAGCGTCGGGCCCATACCCGGCCGTCGCCGGCAGCGAGACGCGCTTGGAGGTGCGCTCAGCGCGGCTCCCATATGATTGCGCACTGGTGTGCGTCTGGGTCGTGACAGCGTGGCACGCGAATGTCTGTGCTGCATTGGATCAGTCTCCTTTCTTTAACAGGCAAAAGCTTTATAACCTCACTAATGCCTTGCATCGTCTATATTAGATATATAACAACGGGCGGGTGCGGGCGGGTGCGGTTCTGATCAAATGTTAAAACGGGTGGATGGCGGATGGTTGGCGACTTTCTGATGCGGTTGCGGATGAAATAATTGCCTATCCGCGCATCTCTAGTATGTATACTTTTGACCCAGCACATTTTCAGTAGACCGATAATAAATACATAAAAGAAACAAACTTCATGAATGTTTTTTTTGTGACCAACAAGTATGTGCTCCAATCACCCTATATAAAAAAAAAAAAAAAGAGTTGTAGAAATTATTGAATACTCAAGCCAGCCATGACATTATGTTCTTTACTTTTGATCGCGACTGTATTTCATATTATTCTTGGTGCGGAGAGAGCGATTGTTTGTCCAGCTTGGAGGAAAATAAAGTGATTGGGCCAAATTCCCCCACCCCGGGAGGTTGATTGCGCTCCGTCATGAGGTTAAGTGCAAAGTAAGCAACGAACAAACAATGACGAGCCCTCCGGATACTGGTCACGGTGTTGAGGTAACGGTGCTCTGAAATGGGACAAAATACTGTGGATGGTTGTAACTTCCTGCGAAGAAAGACATGAGGTGACGCGGAGAGGTTGGAGTCCACATGGGGGGTGACATCATCAGATCGGACGCCACGTTCCTCGAAAGAAAAAAAAGGCAGAATGTTCGAATGCCAGTTGTCGGTCGCGTCAACTGACAACAGCCTGGCTTCCTCCTGTGTGCACAAGCTGTGTGCAGATTGTACTTACGTAATAAGACCTAAGACCCCCCCCCACCCTGACCTTACCCACATTTTTTTCCTGATTGAGCGCACTTGTGGACTCGCCCTCGCCGCCGTCGTTGCACAGTGTTGATACAGTAAGACCTGCTTGGATTGCTTCTTCGGACCACCTGAGGTTCTCCCATCACTTGCAGTCTCGGCATGGCGCCTGTCGAGTCGCTTCTAGAATCCCCCCTACCCCGGGAGAGCCGATGCCTTTTTTTTAGTGCAAGACGTGTCCCGAGTCCGGTTCCTCAAAACCCCCCCCTGCTGAGTTTGCACACACCCGGACTGGGCGCGGGAATGGTCTGGTGGAGATGCTGGCTCAGTACATTGCGTTTGTCTTCCGTCGACCACCATATATATATATATATATATATATGTATATATATATATATATTTCTTATTTATAGAACTGTACAAGGTATAAAAACACACCCGTGGTCTTGATGTTTTAGAGGGGGGTAGCAATGATGAAGTCTGGATGTGTAAAAACCCTGCTGCGTCGGACCGACGGACTTGATGAGAGGAGCCCCTCCGCGCTCGTTATGTCATTTGGTGAGGCGCTTCTAGCATCTCCATGAGGAAGGTGTCGATGGGCGTGTCGCCGATGAGCTTGAAGAAGAACAGGTGCTCCAGACACTTGAGGCCGATGGAGCGCAGCGCCGGAAGCCTCAGCAGCAGCTTGGCGAATCTGTCACGGCGAGGGAAAAAAGTGGCAGAGTCAGCAGGAGGCGGGGACAAGGGATCAGTTCCACAGAGGGTCAACTTGAACAGAAATCAAAACAAAACCCCCGAGACCAGTGAAGTTGGCACATTGTGTAAATGGTAAATAAAAACAGAATACATCCATCCATCCATCTTCTTCCGCTTATCCGAGGTCGGGTCGCGGGGGCAGCAGCCTAAGCAGGGAAGCCCAGACTTCCCTCTCTCCAGCCACTTCGCCCAGCTCCTCCCGGGGGATCCCGAGGCGTTCCCAGGCCAGCCGGGAGACATAGTCTTCCCAACGTGTCCTGGGTCTTCCCCGTGGCCTCCTACCGGTCGGACGTGCCCTAAACACCTCCCTAGGGAGGCGATCGGGTGGCATCCTGACCAGATGCCCGAACCACCTCATCTGGCTCCTCTCCATGTAGAGGAGCAGCGGCTTTACTTTGAGCTCCCCCCGGATGACAGAGCTTCTCACCCTATCTCTAAGGGAGAGCCCCGCCACCCGGCGGAGGAAACTCATTTCGGCCGCTTGTACCCGTGATCTTGTCCTTTCGGTCAAAACCCAAAGCTCATGACCATAGGTGAGGATGGGAACGTAGATCGACCGGTAAATTGAGAGCTTTGCCTTCCGGCTCAGCTCCTTCTTCACCACAACGGATCGATACAGCGTCCGCATTACTGAAGACGCCGCACCGATCCGCCTGTCGATCTCACGATCCACTCTTCCCTCACTCGTGAACAAGACTCCGAGGTACTTGAACTCCTCCACTTGGGGCAGGGTCTCCTCCCCAACCCGGAGATGGCACTCCACCCTTTTCCGGGCGAGAACCATGGACTCGGACTTGGAGGTGCTGATTCTCATCCCAGTCGCTTCACACTCGGCTGCGAACCGATCCAGCGAGAGCTGAAGATCCTGGCCAGATGAAGCCATCAGGACCACATCATCTGCAAAAAGCAGAGACCTAATCCTGCAGCCACCAAACCAGATCCCCTCAACGCCTTGACTGCGCCGAGAAATTCTGTCCATAAAAGTTATGAACAGAATGGGTGACAAAGGGCAGCCTTGGCGGAGTCCAACCCTCACTGGAAACGGGTCCGACTTACTGCCGGCAATGCGGACCAAGCTCTGACACTGATCATACAGGGAGCGGACCGCCAAAATCAGACAGTCCGATACCCCATACTCTCTGAGCACTCCCCACAGGACTTCCCGAGGGACACGGTCGAATGCCTTCTCCAAGTCCACAAAGCACATGTAGACTGGTTGGGCAAACTCCCATGCACCCTCAAGGACCCTGCCGAGAGTATAGAGCTGGTCCACAGTTCCACGACCTCTGGATTGGCAGACCGGGGTGGTGGTTCCTCTCTTTAAGAAGGGGAACCGGAGGGTGTGCTCTAACTATCGTGGGATCACACTCCTCAGCCTTCCGGGTAAGGTCTATTCAGGTGTACTGGAGAGGAGGCTACGCCGGATAGTCCAACCTCGTGAAACAGAATACAATGATGTGCAAATCATTTTCAACCTATATTCAATTGAATAGACTGCAAAGACAAGATATTTAACGGTCAAACCGGAACATTTTGTTATTTTTTGCAAATATTAGCTCATTTGGCCTGGCCACTCAATCACCTTCAGCTTTGGGGTGCGTTTGGGGACAATATTATATTGGAAAAATGCCAGGCGGCCTAATCTAAATCTAAAGGGACGGGGATCATGGTCTCTGTATGCAGATCCCCAGTGACGGCAGCACTTGTGCAACCCCAGACCATGATGCTACCACCACGATGCTTAAAGGGGAACATTATCACCAGACCTATGTAAGCGTCAATATATACCTTGATGTTGCAGAAAAAAGACCATATTTTTTTTTTAACCGATTTCCGAACTCTAAATGTGACGTCACATCAGGAAGCAATCCGCCCTTTTCTCAAACACCGAGTCAAATCAGCTCTGTTATTTTCTGTTTTTTTTCGACTGTTTTCCGTACCTTGGAGACATCATGCCTCGTCGGTGTGTTGTCGGAGGGTGTAACAACACGAAACAGGGACGGATTCAAGTTGCACCAGTGGCCCAAAGATGCGAAAGTGGCGAGAAATTGGACGTTTGTTCCGCTACACTTTACCGACGAAAGCTATGCTACGACAGAGATGGCAAGAATGTGTGGATATCCTGCGACACTCAAAGCAGATGCATTTCCAACGATAAAGTCAAAGAAATCTGCCGCCAGACCCCCATTGAATCTGCCGGAGTGTGTGAGCAATTCAGGGACAAAGGACCTCGGTAGCACGGCAAGCAATGGCGGCAGTTTGTTCCCGCAGGCGAGCGAGCTAAACCCCCTATCGACCCTAGCTTCCCTGGCCTGCTGACATCAACTCCAAAACTGGACAGATCAGCTTTCAGGAAAAGATAGCGGATGAGGGTATGTCTACAGAATATTTTAATTGATGAAAATTGGGCTGTCTGCACTCTCAAAGTGCATGTTGTTGCCAAATGTATTTCATATGCTGTAAACCTAGTTCATAGTTGTTAGTTTCCTTTAATGCCAAACAAACACATACCAATCGTTGGTTAGAAGGCGATCGCCGAATTCGTCCTCGCTTTCTCCCGTGTCGCTGGTTGTCGTGTCGTTTTCGTCGGTTTCGCTTGCATACGGTTCAAACCGATATGGCTCAATAGCTTCAGTTTCTTCTTCAATTTCGTTTTCGCTACCTGCCTCCACACTACAACCATCCGTTTCAATTCATGCGTAATCTGTTGAATCGCTTAAGCCGCTGAAATCCGAGTCTGAATCCGAGCTAATGTCGCTATAGCTTGCTGTTCTATGCGCCATGTTTGTTTGTGTTGGTTTCACTATGTGACGTCACAGGAAAATGGATAAAAATGGTTAAAATCAGGCACTTTGAAGCTTTTTTTAGGGATATTGCGTGATGGGTAAAATTTTGACAAAAACTTCGAAAAATAAAATAAGCCACTGGGAACTGATTTTTAATGGTTTTAACCATTCTGAAATTGTGATAATGTTCCCCTTTAACTGTAGGCGAGACACAATTATCTTGCTACTCACTTGTGTCGCCAGCTTTCCACACAATAACGTCTCACAAAAAGTGCTGCTTTTTTTGTAACTTCAACTAAAAAACCACAGGCAAAGTGATGCAAAGGGGGAGAAAACGAGTGAACTAACCAAGGCTCATTCTATTTGGGTGGAAGGTGAAGTTTGTTTGCATACCTGCCAGGCTGCTCAGGGTACTTCTGTTTGCAGTATGCTTCTAAAGACGCGTAGACTTTCTCTCTCAGAGCTTCTACCTCGCCCGGGTTTGACAGACCCTTGGAGTCTGGGAACACACACAAACAGACAAGAGTCAGGAATGATGGTAACATGCACTTAAACGGGGGTTACAGGTAGGGATGATGTTCGAAACCGGTCCGATAAGAAAAGAACCGATTCCATGGACTCAAATCCCTTTTTGAGAACCGGTTCCCGTTATGGAGGCCACTATAGTAAAGAAAAAGAAGTGGTTCTTTATTCGAATCCCTGGGAATGAATCTCTTCCCACAGGAAATGCCCTGTGGGACGGCAATGTTATGCCCATTTGATTGTAGACTCTTACTGACACCTTGTGGCGATGTGAAAATACTACACGTCATTAGTTTGGGCACTTCCGGGTTGGCGACGTCTGTTCAGTTCATGAGACAATTGAGAAGTAGACAAGTTGTGTTAGCTCTTACCAGCCTTGGAAAAGATAAGTCTGTAAGTAAACTGTTTAACTTGTTTATGTAACTCAATATTAAGGTGGAATGTGGTTCAATTTGATACTAAGATGTTTATTGAAAAACGATTTTTGTGCACTGTTTCAATGGATGTTTTGAGGACTTTTTCACCTCATTTCCACCATTGAAATAGTTTCAACACTCAGAAGTATTTGTTTGATGATAGTACTGTATATTTGTGTGAAGCTAATATTTACATATTGTGTATTAAATTTCAGTATGTTAATTGAATCACATAGCTTATACATTTGTCATTGTGTGTATTTCAGTTTAAAAAAAACAAAAAATAACAATCCAGTGCAAGACAAAAGTAAAGATAGGAAAAGACAAAGCAAGATCAACAACAATAAAGAGCCTAAATGGATTAATCTGCTTTGGAACTTTATTAGACGTCTTGAATTGTTTGTTAGCTGTCTGCCTGTGTGTGTAGTTAGTATGTTCCAATAGCAGCAGGAGGGCACTTTTTGGAGAGCTGTATTATTTTCAGTTTTGTGCCCAAGGGACTGATTTTTTTTTAACACTATATTATTATTTATACACCTATAGTGATCACAGAGACAGGTTGTTTTTGTGTTACTGTATATATTTGTTTTTCTGAAAAATATATAATATGATATATAATATACTTTGGGTAACAACAGTCAATATTTTTTTTTTATTTTTTTTTAGGGGGGTAACAGTCAATATTTATTTTTAATTTTTTTCTATAAAATAAAAGTGAGCTTTTATTAAACCAAATATTGTGGGGGTTTTTCCATATACAACAACCTATCTGGATTCGATAAGAGAATCGATAAGGAATCGGTTCGATTTGTTTTTCCGAAAAATATATAATATAATATATAATATACTTTGGGTAACAACAGTCAATATATTTTTTTTTTTTTTTTTAGGGGGGTAACAGTCAATATTTATTTTTTATTTTTTTCTATAAAATAAAAGTGAGCTTTTGTTAAACCAAATATTGTGTTTTTTTTTCCCCATATACAACAACTTATCTGGATTCGATAAGAGAATCGATAAGGAATCGGTTCGATTTGTTTTTCTGAAAAATATATAATATAATGTATAATATACTTTGGGTAACAACAGTCAATATTTTTTTTAAATTTTTTTTTTTTAGGGGGGTAACAGTCAATATTTATTTTTTATTTTTTTCTATAAAATAAAAGTGAGCTTTTATTAAACCAAATATTGTGGGGGTTTTTCCATATACAACAACCTATCTGGATTCGATAAGAGAATCGATAAGGAATTGGTTCGATTTGTTTTTCTGAAAAATATATAATATAATGTATAATATACTTTGGGTAACAACAGTCAATATTTTTTTTTTAGGGGGGTAACAGTCAATATTTATTTTTTATTTTTTTCTATAAAATAAAAGTGAGCTTTTGTTAAACCAAATATTGTGGTTTTTTTCCCATATACAACAACCTATCTGGATTCGATAAGAGAATCGATAAGGAATCGGTTCGATGTGTTTTTCTGAAAAATATATAATATAATGTATAATATACTTTGGGTAACAACAGTCAATATTTATTCAGTAGAAGCATTTAAGTCCCATCTTAAAACTCATTTGTATACTCTAGCCTTTAAATAGCCCCCCTGTTAGACCAGTTGATCTGCCGTTTCTTTTCTTTTCTCCTCTGCTCCCCTTTTCCTTGAGGGGGGGGCACAGGTCCGGTGGCCATGGATGAAGTGCTGGCTGTCCAGAGTCGGGACCCGGGGTGGACCGCTCGCCTGTGCATCGGCTGGGAACATCTCTGCGCTGCTGACCCGTCTCCGCTCGGGATGGTGTCCTGCTGGCCCCACTATGGACTGGACTCTTACTATTATGTTGGATCCACTATGGACTGGACTCTCACAATATTATGTCAGACCCACTCGACATGCATTGCTTTCGGTCTCCCCTAGAGGGGGGGGGGGTTACCCACATATGCGGTCCTCTCCAAGGTTTCTCATAGTCATTCACATCGACGTCCCACTGGGGTGAGTTTTTCCTTGCCCGTATGTGGGCTTTGTACCGAGGATGTCGTTGTGGCTTGTGCAGCCCTTTGAGACACTTGTGATTTAGGGCTATATAAATAAAGATTGATTGATTGATTGATTGATTTATTTTATTTTTTTAGGGGGGTAACAGTCAATATTTATTTTTTTATTTTTTTCTATAAAATAAAAGTGAGCTTTTATTAAACCAAATATTGTGGGTTTTTTTTTTCCATATACAACAACCTATCTGGATTCGATAAGAGAATCGATAAGGAATCGGTTCGATTTGTTTTTCTGAAAAATATATAATATAATGTATAATATACTTTGGGTAACAACAGTCAATATTTATTTTTTTTATTTTTTTAGGGGGGTAACAGTCAATATTCTTTTTTTTTTTTTTTCTATAAAATAAAAGTGAGCTTTTGTTAAACCTAATATTGTGTTTTTTTTGCTCATATTGCATCATTATGCCTCATTTGTAGCTATATTTGAGGTCATTTAGTTTCCTTTAAGTCCTCTTAATTCAATTTATATCTCATGACACACTATCTGTATGTAATATGGTTCTAAATTTTTTGCGGCTCCAGACAGATTTGTTTTTGTATTTTTGGTCCAATAAGGCTCTTTCAACATTTTGGGTTGCCGACCCCTGGTTTAGGCGAATACTCGACGAAGGGCGGGAGTTTATAATAAACAAGTTGAGCTTTAACCTCGCTGGCCCATTGAGGACTTTTGTGCTATACCGCGTTCTAAATTGGTGCAATTAGAGCGCCTCTTTGATGACGTCACTTAGCAACATTGGCCATGAACAAAAAACAATTATGCTTGAACTCGAGATGACACACAGCGAGAATGGTTCCGTCAGAACAATCCGCTGAACTCTAATTAACAAGGAATCGGGCAGGAAAGCGAAGCGAGGCCTCGTCGGTCCGATGGAGGCCCGAACAACGAACAAAAGTGCAACACAGAGACTGGATGTGTGTGTGTGGTGGTCTCATCCATGTCGGACGCAGAGTCCCACACTGGGTCATGTTGGTGGTTTTGCTTTAATGGGTTACTTTGTGGATGAGGTGCAGCAGGTCAGCATGTTGGGAGTTTGTATCATGGAGCTCAGGTCAGACAAGTTACGTGTCCGCCTTTGTTAGACCACACAAACACGCCGCCGCCAAAATGTCACGTTATTAAAACCGGGGGTTGGCGATTAGCAGCTTTGCACTGCAAAAACTGCAATCTAAGTAAGATGAAATATCTCAAATAAGGGTGATAATTGCTTATTTTCTGTCTGATAAGATAATTCTTCTCACTAAGCAGATTTTATGTTAGAGTGTTTTACTTGTTTTAAGGGTTTTGGTCCTAAATGATCTCAGTAAGATATTACAGCTGAGATTTGATGACCTATATTGAGTAAAACATGCTTGAAACTAGAATATCAACTGTTGCAAAGCTGTGTCATCAACACTCACAAGTATAAAACTACTTTTTTAAAGTAATCATTTCTTACTTCAAGCATGAAATAAAAAAAATTGTGACTTTGACACAATTGTGTCTCATAATTAAAACAGATGACAGCCAAATGGACTTTGCTGTTTTATTTTCAATGAAACAATAGAAAATAAGTACTCATATAGTAGTACAGTTGGCACAGTACAGTAAACTGACACTTAATATTTAAACATTTAACATTTTAAACAATTTTGAACAGAAATAGTTCATGCACATTCAAATAAATTATTAAAAAATACAATTTAAAAAAAATTATATATTAGAGATGCGCGGATAGGCAATTATTTAATCCGCAACCGCATCACAAAAGTCGTCAACCATCCGCCATCCACCCGAACTAACATTTATTCAAAACCGCACCCGCCCGCCATCCGCCACCCGCCCGTTGTTATATATCTAATATAGACGATGCAAGGCATTAGTGAGGTTATAAAGCTTCTGCCTGTTAAAGAAAGGAGACTAATCCAATGTAGCAGAGACATTCAATGCGTGCCACGCTGTCACGGCCCAGACGCACACCAGTGCGCAATCATCTGGGAGCCGCGCTGAGCGCACCTCCAAGCGCGCTCGCGCCACTCAAACTGCTGCAGGCAGCTGCGTTCTATCTTGTTTTAACATCCTGTGGCACTCTTCTGGGATCACGGCGGACGAAACTGCTCATGCTCAGGGTGTTTGTGGAGGTTCGGGGTTTTGCACAAATGTGATGCACCATGTTAGATGTCCCGGTTTTGTGACTGTCGTAGACATAAACAGCTCTTGCAAATCACGTAGCCAGCATTACTGTCATCCTGATTTACAACCTCATAAAAACGAGTCCATGCTGAACTTTTCTGGCCTTTTTTCCCCCTGGTCTTTAGTATTCCCTTTTTTAGTTTGTCGCGTACCACGTTTGCTGCCGGCGTTGCCATCTTTTTTTTTTTTCTTCTTCTGTTGTGGCATATGCTGCAGGTGCCTGCTCGTTTTTCGTATGTGTGTAACAACATTTAACTATGTATATATATTTCCGAATTGGTTTAACTGCCACCCGCCTGAATCTATTTAAAATCTCATTTTTTTTTATTTTAACCGCCCGACCCGACCCGCGGATAAAATCTATTTTTTTTTTATTTCAACCGCCCGACCCGCAGATAATCCGCGGACTTCGCGGTTGTGTCTGCAAACCGCGCATCTCTAATATATATATATATATATATATATTCCTTGCGCACTAATTGACTGAAAGAGCACGCACTTGACGCGATGATGTCATGTTATCGATGGAAAAATGCATTTTTAGACAAAATGATTTGCCTGAGCGGCTAGGAGACCCCGAGAGTAACAAGCGGTTGCCTTGTTGCCTTTCCATTAAGAACAATAAACTAGTTTTTAGTATAAGTTTGCTGGTTTCAAGAAATGTAATGCCGAGCGCATATCATTATGTCAAGATAATGGCACTAGCATTTACTTCATTTAAGAATATTTTTCAACATATTGAGCAAAAAAAGGTCTCTTTTTTTCTACCAAGAAAAATGCACTTGTTATTAGTGAGAATATACTTATTTTAAGGTATTTTGGGGTTCTTTGAGGTTAGCTAATTTTACTTATTTTGGAAAGTCTTGACAAGCCAAATTTTCTTGTTCTATTGGCAGATAATTTTGCTCAGTTCAAGTAAAATACCCCTTTTTTTCCACATTGAGGAGGGGGAGGAGCCCAAAGTTAACAGTGGTTTGACGTTTAAAAAAAGATTTTATTAACTTTTCGTCTCTCATGCTATTCCTCTCTCTAACACAGGGGTGTCACACTTTTTTCCGTCAAGGGCCACATTGCAGTGAGGCTTGTCACAGCAAATAATATATGAATTTGCCTATACATTTTAATTTTTTAATTTTTTTTATGCACACTGTAAAAAAAAAAGAAGAAGTATATTTTATAGTAAAAACTCACCGGAATTTTACTGCAATAAAACGTTTTTTTTTTTTTATTACAACATTTTAGTGTAAAATGTACTATGGTTTTACAACGTCTTACTGTAAATGGAAAAACGGCCCCACTGTAATTTAAAAAAAAATTCTGGCAACATAGATGCCAGTTTGTTTTTACCGTCAAAAAATGTGCGAGCCTTTTTCCGTTTACAGTAATTCACGTTACCATGAATTGATTAGCGTGGATCCCGACTTAAACAAGTTGAAAAACTTATTGGGGTGTTACCATTTAGTGGTCAATTGTACGGAATATGTACTGTACTGTGCAATCTACTATTACAAGTTTCAATCAATCAATCAATCAATCAAACGTTTAAAAACAACAAGTGTACATTTTACCATGAAAAAAACAACGCTCAGTTGACAGAATTTTACTATAAAAGGCTTAGTTGGCCACATGCGTGGACAGCACCTTTTAGCTCTTATTTCCAGAACTGTGTACACTACTGAATTGGGGTCTTATGGCCACTTATGTGGACACTTATACTGCCATCTGGTGGTGTCAGAAGAGTATAACATACCATGGAATTTGGAAAAAAAAAGTGTAAAAATAAGAATTAGCATGTCACTAAACATGAAGTACACGTTTGTGTACTTATGGACTAAGTACATCATATCAAAAGATGATTCTTAGTTTTTATTCTAATTAGGGTCCAATAAGCCCAAATAGCAAAGAGAAAAAAAAAAAAAGCATGTAAACAAACAGCTTGGGCCTTAAGGTTAATAAAAAAAAGTTGCTTTTAAATTTAAAGTTAATATGCTGTAAAAAAAAAAACACCATAAATTTGCAACATGCAACATGACTAGGGAAGGTTGTTTGGTTTATAGTTTTGATGCCTTCAATGACAATCTACAATGTAAATAGTCATGAAAATAAAGAAAACCCATTGAAATGAGAAGGTGTGTCCAAACTTTTGGCCTGTACTGTATATGTGTACATATTATAATAATATAATGGATATATAATTAATTCATAATTGGCTATTAGGAGAATGTGAAAGTTCAACGCCTACCTAGTTTACTTGTGCAATGACCTTCTTAAAGTTGGAGAGAGTGTTTTGCATTTTTCCTATCATCCCTTGTATGGATTTAAAATAGTGTTTTTTCCTGAAACATGACTAGGGAAGGTTGTTTGGTTTATAGTTTTGATGCCTTCAGTGACAATCTACAATGTAAATAGTCATGAAAATAAATTTAAATAAGAAGGCGTGTCCAAACTTTTGGCCTGTACTGTATGTAAAAATAGGTTTTTCTTCTAAAATATGGTGCATTCGGTTGCCCGGAAAATAAAATCTACAGTGAACAATTTGATGGTTAACTTGCCTTGAAATCATAGTTCAAGCAGATATTTCCAGCATTTGTTGTAACTTTAACACCAAAACTTGTTTGGAAAGTATGACTTTGATTGATTGATTGACGATACAATAGTTGCTGCAATATTGGTTAATATTAAAGTAGAAAAAATGTGCAATTTTAATGCTGTACGTACAATTTTTTTCTGTCCAAACAGAAAGAACAAAAACATTTAGTAAGCAAAGATACGGTACCTTATTGACACATATATTTTCCAGGCCTTCAAGGGCCATATATAGACCTGGTCCCTGGCTCTTGAGTTTGACACCTGTGCTCTAACATGTCCTTTACAATGACATGCATCTAGAGAACTTATGCAAATTAAATGACGATCTCATTAATTGAGGTACTACTGTATTTCCCTATATATTTTATATATATATATTTTTTGAGCTTTTCCAATCATTTCCCTGATCTCAAATGAGCAAATGTAAAAATCTGTAATCATTTCTAGTTTCCAGCTGCATCATCAAACAGGTTTCAAAGGATATTTGTTGCTTGAAGGAAAAAGCATGAGGAATACAGTACGTTCACTTTGAAGCATGTTATTATCTACAGTTTGTTCAAAGATCCTCTGCAGAGAGCTCTCAGTCATGGTTACCTGGGTTGAAAAGGACTATGGCTCGAAGGCACCCCAGTTCTGTCTTATCCATCTGCATATCCCGCATCTTAGACACCAGTTCCGTGAGCACTCTGCACAAAAGACACAAAAAAGACGGAGATGAAGAAAAATACGCTTCAGTCAATAAAACACGATTTGAATGTTTTTTTTTCATCCTGCTTATGTTCTCCAACAATGAGTGCCAGCGGGAAACACAATCACTCCCAAATCAATGTTCAGATAAATCATCACTGCAATTACATATATAAGACGCTGCTTTTTTTCCAACGCTTTGATCCCCCGGCTTATAAAATGGTTCAGCTAATTTATAGAATTTTCTTCGCTAACAGCCATAATGTTTTGTATTCTACAAATACTTTTCATATTATATCGATAGAGGCACTGAAATTGTGTTTTATGGTTTGTTTTATGGCGAGATCTTTAGGACGAGTTCGTAATCGACATGTATTTCCTGTTTCATACCTTGAACCGGAAGTAAAACCGCCCATAGGATTCTTCGCTCATCACTCCAAGCAACGTTTGTACATTTTACAGCGTAACTAAAACAATTCATACTAAACCGTCCCGTGTGTGATGTCTCTAGGGAGTGTTTTCATGCATATTTGTACGTGCTATTGTGATATATTCAAACTAGCACTGTTAGCATTAGCGAATAAAAGTTCCACAAAGTTCAGTGAGCAGGTTGTGTTATGTGTGATCATGTTTGTCGAATTTTTGTGCTGGTTGCATTTTTTTTTTCCTCCTAAAACATGACCAGGGAAGGTTGTTTGGTTTATAGTTTTGATGCCTTCAGTGACAATCTACAATGTAAGTAGTCATGAAAATAAAGAAAACGCATTGAAATGAGAAGGTGTGTCCAAATTTTTTTGCCTGTACTGTATATGTGTACATGTTATAATAATATAATGGATATATAATTAATTTCAAGCGGCTAAAATGCACCAAACATGGACAACTGTGGAGAGAGTGTTTTGCATTTTTCCTATCATCCCTTGTATGGATTTAAAATAGTGTATTTTTGATTTTTTTTTTATGGTGACAGGACGTTTTTTTTTTTTTTTTTTATAATATCCACAAAGTTCAGTGAGCAGGTTGTGTTATGTGTGACCATATTTGTCGATTTTTTGTGCTGGTTGCATTTTTTTTTTCCTGCAACATGACTAGGGAAGGTTGTTTGGTTTATAGTTTTGATGCCTTCAGTGACAATCTACAATGTAAGTAGTCATGAAAATAAAGAAAACGCATTGAAATGAGAAAGTGTTTCCAATCTTTTGGCCTGTACTGTATATGAGTACATATTATAATAATATAATGGATATATAATTAATTTCAAGCGGCTAAAATGCACCAAACATGGACAACTGTGGAGAGAGTGTTTTGCATTTTTCCTATTATCCCTTGTATGGATTTAAAATAGTGTATTCTTGATTTTTTATGGTGATTGGACGTTTTTTTTTATTTTTTTATAACATCCACAATGTTCAGTGAGCAGGTTGTGTTATGTGTGACCATGTTTGTCGAATTTTTATGCTGGTTGCATTTTTTTCCCCCCTGCAACATGACTAGGGAAGGTTGTTTGGTTTATAGTTTTGATGCCTTCAGTGACAATCTACAATGTAAATAGTCATGAAAATAAAGAAAACCCATTGAAATGAGAAGGTGTGTCCAAACTTTTGGCCTGTACTGTATATGTGTACATATTATAATAATATAATGGATATATAATTAATTTCAAGCGGCTAAAATGCACCAAACATGGACAACTGTGGAGAGAGTGTTTTGCATTTTTCCTATCATCCCTTGTATGGATTTAAAATAGTGTATTTTTGATTTTTTTTTTATGGTGACAGGACGTTTTTTTTTTTTTTTTATAATATCCACAAAGTTCAGTGAGCAGGTTGTGTTATGTGTGACCATATTTGTCGATTTTTTGTGCTGGTTGCATTTTTTTTTTCCTGCAACATGACTAGGGAAGGTTGTTTGGTTTATAGTTTTGATGCCTTCAGTGACAATATACAATGTAAGTAGTCGTGAAAATAAAGAAAACACATTGAAATGAGAAGGTGTGTCCAAATTTTTTGCATGTACTGTATATGTGTACATATTATAATAATATAATGGATATATAATTAATTTCAAGCGGCTAAAATGCACCAAACATGGACAACTGTGGAGAGAGTGTTTTGCATTTTTCCTGTCATCCCTTGTATGGATTTAAAATAGTGTATTTTTGATTTTTTTTTTTATAATATCCACAAAGTTCAGGGAGCAGGTTGTGTGACTATATTTGTCGATTTTTTGTGCTGGTTGCATTTTTTTCCCTGCAACATGACTAGGGAAGGTTGTTTGGTTTATAGTTTTGATGCCTTCAGTGACAATCTACAATATAAATAGTCATGAAAATAAAGAAAACCCTATTGAAATGAGAAGGTGTGTCCAAACTTTTGGCCTGTACTGTATATGAGTACATATTATAATAATATAATGGATATATAATTAACGTATATTATAATTGGTTATTAAGAGAATGTGAAAGTTCAACGCCTACCTAGTTTACTTGTGCGATGACCTTCTTAAAGTTTTGTAATCAATCCGAATTATCAAGCGGCTAAAATGCACCAAACATGGACAACTGTGGAGAGATTGTTTTGCATTTTTCCTATCATCCCTTGTATGGATTTAAAATAGTGTATTTTTGATTTTTTTTTTTAATGGTGATAGGACATTTTATTTGTTATATAATATCCACAAAGTTCAGTGAGCAGGTTGTGTTATGTGTGACCATGTTTGTCGAATTTATGTGCCGGTTGCATTTTTTACACCCTGCAACATGACTAGGAAAGGTTGTTTGGTTTATAGTTTTGATGCCTTCAGTGACAATCTACAATGTAAAATAGTCATGAAAATAAAGAAAACCCATTGAAATGAGAAGGTGTGTCCAAACTTTTGGCCTGTACTGTATATGTGTACATATTATAATAATATAATGGATATATAATTAATTTACAATTGGTTATTAAGAGAATGTTAAAGTTCAACGCCTACCTAGTTTACATGTGCGATGACCTTAAAGTTTTAAAAATAAATCAGAAATATCAAGCAGCTAAAATGCACCAAACATGGACAACTGTGGAGAGAGTGTTTTGCATTTTTCCTATCACCCCTTGTATGGATTTAAAATAGTGTATTTTTGATTTTTTTTTAATGGTGATAGGACATTTATTTTTAATTTTTTATATAATATCCACAAAGTTCAGTGAGCAGGTTGTGTTATGTGTGACCATGTTTGTCGAATTTTTGTGCTGGTTGCATTCCCCCCCCCCCTGCAACATGACTAGGGAAGGTTGTTTGGTTTATAGTTTTGATGCCTTCAGTGACAATCTACAATGTAAATAGTCATGAAAATAAAGAAAACACATTGAAATGAGAAGGTGTGTCCAAACTTTTGGCCTGTACTGTATATGAGTACATATTATAATAATATAATGGATATATAATTAATTAATAATTGGTTATTAAGAGAATGTGAAAGTTCAAGGCCTACCTAGTTTACATGTGCGATGACCTTAAAGTTTTAAAAATTAATCAGATATATCAAGCAGCTAAAATGCACCAAACATGGACAACTGTGGAGAGAGTGTTTTGCATTTTCCCTACCATCCCTTGTATGGATTTAAAATAGTGTATTTTTGATTTTTTTTTAATGGTGATAGGACGTTTATTTTATTTTTTATTTCTTATATAATATCCACAAAGTTCAGTGAGCAGGTTGTGTTATGTGTGACCATGTTTGTCGAATTTATGTGCCGGTTGCATTTTTCCCCCCCCTGCAACATGACTAGGGAAGGTTGTTTGGTTTATAGTTTTGATGCCTTCAGTGACAATCTACAATGTAAAATAGTCATGAAAATAAAGAAAACCCATTGAAATGAGAAGGTGTGTCCAAACTTTTGGCCTGTACTGTATATGTGTACATATTATAATAATATAATGGATATATAATTAATTTATAATTGGTTATTAAGAGAATGTTAAAGTTCAACGCCTACCTAGTTTACTTGTGCGATGACCTTAAAGTTTTGTAATTAATCAGAAATATCAAGCAGCTAAAATGCACCAAACATGGACAACTGTGGAGAGAGTGTTTTGCATTTTTCCTATCATCCCCTGTATGGATTTAAAATAGTGTATTTTTGATTTTTTTTTTAATGGTGATAGGACGTTTTATTTTTTATTTTTTATATAATATCCACAAAGTTCAGTGAGCAGGTTGTGTTATGTGTGACCATGTTTGTCTGCAACATGACTAGGGAAGGTTGTTTGGTTTATAGTTTTGATGCCATCGGTGACAATCTACAATGTAAAATAAAGAAAACGCATTGAAATGAGAAGGTGTGTCCAAACTTTTGGACTGTACTGTATATGTCTACATATTATAATAGTATAATGAATATATAATTAATTTATAATTGGTTATTAAAAGAATGTGAAAGTTCAACGCCTACCTAGTTTACTTGTGTGATGACCTTCTAAAGTTGGAGAGAGTGTTTTGCATTTTTCCTATCATCCCTTGTATGAATTTAAAATAGTGTATTTTTGATTTTTTTTATGGCGATAGGATGTTGTTGTTTTTTATAATATCCATAAAGTTCAGTGAGCAGGTTTTTTCCTGCAACATGACTAGGGAAGGTTGTTTGGTTTACAGTTTTGATGCCTTCAGTGACAATCTACAATGTAAATAGTCATGAAAATAAATTGAAATAAGAAGGCGTGTACAAACTTTTGGCCTGTACTGTATGTAAAAATAGGTTTTTCTTCTAAAATTTGGTGCATTCGGTCGCTTTAAATAATAGGAAAGCCACAGAGCAATCCTGTGCTAGCGAGTTCCATTGCGTTGTCACACCCTCTCCATTTCCTCCAGCTCTCATTCTGAGTAGAGTCAATTGTGACTTTCGGCTCATTGTAATTCAATTTGCTACAAGGAACAACACGGCTAAAAAAAAAAAAAAGGCGGAGGTGTTTATGATAATCAGTCTCATTTAAATGAGGAAGCGAGAGAGCGGCAGATAAATAAACATAATCAGTTTTGTGTATCTTAAAGCTCGCCACACTTATTACAGATATAAGGTCCTCGGGCAGAGACTGCAGATTATACCAGGCTGGTACGGATATTGGCAGATCGCTACTAAACCTGCTGCTTGTTATCTCTCGCTCAGGGGATGATTCAACAGTCAAACATAGTCCACTTCATTAGGCACACCGAGCACACTTGTACTGAGATAATAACGCTCAGTTTTTATTGGCTCTCATCTGACACATTTTCAGACTTGACTAGATGCAAATGCTTTTCAGCATAAATCATGTCCAAACACTGTCGTTCGACAGATGCTGCAGCCGCCTGTGAGGTATTAGCCTGTGACCTGAAATGTCACCGCAGGGTTCCTTCCCCATGACTGATTTGGAATTGTGTGGCTAAAAAAAACAAAAAAACATTCATAAAGTTTTTTTTTGCCCTTCAAACGGACTCTTTAGGGTGAAATATTTCCATACTTTGCATGTTTTCAACCAAGTGCCAATCAAGTCATTTTTATCTCCCTGTTGTTGCATTATCAACAAATTTCTTTGCAATACATTTTACTGTCTAATTTGTCGACGAATGGTTGTACCCCTAGTCCTCAAAAAAAAAATTACGAAAAAAAACGGTCCTTAAGCCTCTTCATCCTGGCTCTGATGCACCCGTAGCACTTCCCTGAAAGCCAAAGATCAAACAGTTCAAAACCAGTGTGAGCTCTGTTCTTGATGACCTTGTTGGCTGTGCCGAGGCAGCGGGAGGTATAAGTGTCCGTCGTGGAGGAGAGGGTGCTCTTCTGTTCTGCCATTTCTACCGCATTTTTCGGACTATAAGGCGCACTTAAAATCCTTTTATTTGCTCAAAACTAGAGGCGGCATGGCGTAGCGGGTAGAGCAACCGTGGCAGAAACCTGAGGGTTGCAGGTTCGCTCCCCGCCTCTTACCATCCAAAAAAATCGCTGCCGTTGTGTCCTTGGGCGGGACACTTCACCCTTTTCCCCCGGTGCCACTCACACCGGTGAATTGAATGATGAATGATAGGTGGTGGTCGCATACCTGCCAACTTTTGAAATCAGAAAAACCTAGTAGCCAGGGTCCAGGGGCCGCAGGCCCCGGTAGGTCCAGGACAAAGTCCTGGTGGGGGGTTCCTTCGCCCCCCGACGCAAAATGATTATTAGCATTCAGACAGGTTAAAATGTTGCTAAAACCATCACTTTTCTATCAGTCACAGTGACTTTTCAAAACAAAAATATTACAGCAAAAATCATATGGGTTGATTGACATGTTTATTCTGTAAGATAACTTCAATAGTTTGAAATTATTTTGACAGTTAATGCCAGTTATCCTGTCAACCTTTCACAAGACTTCAATTTGTTAATTGAAAGTATAAACAGTATAAACAACTTTTACAGTAAACAAATGGTAAAACAGTACTAAACAATTCCATTAAAAAAAAAAATTGGTGTCATTATTAACTTTCTGTCCAAGCTTGTATAATCTACTGCCTTGTTCAATTGTAAAAAATATGCTGTGCCTAAAATTCACATTTCTATCACAATTATCATACTGTAAACATGGTAAGCTAACTTCATTAAAATTAATAGTCCTGTCAATAGCATGGAATTACAATTCAAATGTAGTTTTTTTGTAAGCCTTTCAAAAGAATTCAAAATATGAAAAATTCATGAAAATTAATTTAAGCCATCAGACACTTGAAAAGTGGCACATCACATCTCTAATGTAATCATTTGAACTTTTCAACAGAAATAGCACTGCAAAAATATTAAGGACATACTTCTGTATTTTGGTAGTTATGCTGTCAACATTTAACAAGATTTCTTCAACTTGGACTTGAAAGCATAAATAGTATAAACACTTTTAACAGTATAATAGTACTAAACAATTCCAATAGATAACATTGGTGTCATTACCTTTTTGTTTGCTCAATTATTGCCTCCGTAAATAAAACTTCGGCATTTATCACATCCAAAGAATCTGTTTGGGCGATGAAAAACGTTGAAAGTTTTCCACTTGTATCGCTAGCAACGGCATTAGACTTGTGTTTTTTTGTCCCAACGTGGTCTTTTACATCGCTAATTCCTCCGTGTCCGATCGAAAAATCTTGTCTGCACAAGGTGCAATTCGCGTAGTTTTCACCCTTTTTGGAACGGATAATTATTCCCGGATAGGCTTTTGAATATTCTTCACGGAATGACTGCAGTTTTCTTTTCGGTTTAAGACTCGTATGCGATTTTTCTCCGGCTGATTCCATGATCGTTCGCTCGTTTGGAAACGATGGCAACTGGTGCCTCGTGCTTGGCAGCGGTGCTATAAATAGCCTCGCGCATGGCATTCGAAATGGCTCGATAGGAAGTTACGGAAAGCAGTGTCGATTATCATTGTTGTTACGCGATTTCGTGAATAAAACGTAATTTTTTTAAATTTTTTTTAATTAATGAAAAACCGTATTTTTTATCACTGCAACCGTAACCCGGAATAGGTTGATGAAAACCGTACTAATTACGGGAAAACCGGAGTAGTTGGCAGGTATGTGGTCGGAGGGGCCGCTTCCGTCAGTCTACCCCAGGGCAGCTGTGGCTATGAAAGTAGCTTACCACCACCAGGTGTGAATGAATGATGGGTTCTACATGTAAAGCAACTTTGGGTACTTAGAAAAGCGCTATATAAATCCCAGTTATTATTAAAACTGGACAGTGCGCCTTATAACGCGGTGCGCCTAATGTACGGAATAACTTTGGTTGTGCTTACCGACCTCGAAGCTATTTTATTTGGTACATGGTGAAATGATAAGTGTGACCAGTAGATGGCAGTCACACATAAGAGATACGTGTAGACTGCAATATGACTCAAGTAAACAACACCAATGTCGCGACTTGGTCCTTGGGTTTTGTTTTTCCTGAAGGCAACGGAAAGTTGGCTCGGGCGAGACGGGAATGTGAGTACATATTTTATTTAATATATCAAAAAAGAACAAACGAAAAGCGCGCACAATGGCGGAGGTACAAAACTTGGCTAATGAAAACAAAACTTGCACATAGGCAGAAACTGTGAACAATGAAACAAAAACACTAACTGTGGCATTAATAAACAAAAACTTACTTGACAGGGGTATGAATCCGGATGTCGCCAGAAAGACAAACTGAAAACAATGAACTTAAATACTACAGACATGATTAGTGAAAACAGGTGCGTGACTCAAAACGTGAAACAGGTGCGTGACGTGACAGGTGAAAACTAATGGTTGCTATGGTGACAAAACAAACAAAAGTGCACAAAAAGTCCAAAAACAAAACCGAACATGACTAAAACAAAACATGATCACACAGACATGACAACCAACATTTTATATGTTCCATTGAAAATATAGAACACTACCCACGGCGCTTAAAAAAACTATCAAAATGTTTTTAGTACGACTTTGGTAAGCTATGAAGCCACACCGCTTGATGGATTGTACTGTGCTTCAACATATGAGTATTATTATGGTGTGTGTAAGGTAAGACATATTATCTGGCGTTTTGTTTCGCAATATTATGCAAAAGAAACTTTTCCTACCTTCTGGTACCTGCTGATCTGTATTTGGGATCTGCATAAGTCCTGAAAATGTGCGCGCGTCCGCCTTTGTAATATAATAATAATAATAATAATAATAATAATAATAATAATAATAACAATAACAATAACAATAATAATAATAATAATAATAATAAAAATAATAATAATAATAATAATAATAATAATAATAATATTACATTTTATTTGGTATAGCGCTTTTCAGAGTACTCAAGGACGCTTTAGGATAAAAATTAAAATATAAAACAGTTCAAAGTAATAACCGTATTTTTCGGACTATAAGTCGCAGTTTTTTTCATAGTTTGGCCGGGGGTGCGACTTATACTCAGGCGCGACTTATGTGTGAAATTATTAACACATTACCGTAAAATATCAAATAATATTATGTAGCTCATTCACGTAAGAGACTAGACGTATAAGATTTCATGGGATTTAGCGATTAGGAGTGACAGATTGTTTGGTAAACGTATAGCATGTTCTATATGTTATAGTTATTTGAATGACTCTTACCATAATATGTTACGTTAACATACCAGTTGGTTATTTATGCCTCATATAACGTACACTTATTCAGCCTGTTGTTCACAATTCTTTATTTTTTTTAAATTGCCTTTCAAATGTCTATTCTTGCTGTTGGCTTTTATCAAATAATTCCCCCAAACATGCGACTTATACTCCAGTGCGACTTATATATGTTTCTTTCCTTCTTTATTATGCATTTTCGGCCGGTGCGACTTATACTCCGGAGCGACTTATACTCCGAAAAATACGGAATATAAAATACAGGAAATATAAAAGTAGTCGTCCGACATCGTAGTCGATAAGCTTCTTCTTTTTCTCTATCTTCTTGTTATGGGACATTCATCCTCTACTGTTGCCATTTCTAATATAAAGTAGTGTAAAGTTCTTACTTATATCTGTCAGTAAACTCGCCGTGAAAGCGCTAAAACACACCGGTGTAGTGAGTTTACATTATTCACCCAAGGAACTTTAGTTATTAGAGAGTTCTGGTTGGACGTTTTTTCACGGGACACATTTCCGCTCCGTTATTGATTGAAGTAAAGTCTGAATGTCATTAAAACAGTTAGCTCCATCTTTTGACACTTCTTCCACTCCCGTCCTTGCACGCTACACCGCTACAACAAAGATGACGGAGAAAAGACGCTGTCATAATCTATGCAACATTTTGACCAAAGAACCACCATTACATGTAATGTAGACCAGTGTTTTTCAACCGCTGTGCCGCGGCACACTAGTGTGCCGTGAGATACAGTCTGGTGTGCCGTGGGAGATTATTTAATTTCACCTATTTGGGTTAAAAATAGTTTTTGCAAACCAGTAATTATAGTCTGCAAATTATGTGTTGTTGTTGAGTGTCGGTGCTGTCTCGAGCTCGGCAAAGTAACCATGTAATACTCTTCCATACCAGTAGGTGGCAGTCGGTAGCTAATTGCTTTGTAGATGTCGGAAACAGCGGGAGGTAGCGTGCAGGTAAAAAGGTATCTAATGCTTAAACCAAAATAAACAAAAGGTGAGTGCCCCTAAAAAAAGGCATTGAAGCTGAGGGAAGGCTATCCAGAACGAAACTAAAACTGAACTGGCTACAAAGTAAACAAAAACAGAATGCTGGACGACAGCAAAGACTTACTGTGGAGAAAAGACGGCGTCCACAAAGTACATCCGAACATGACATGACAATCAACAATGTCCCCACAAAGAAGGATAAAAACAACTGAAATATTTTTGATTGCGAAAACAAAGTAGATGCGGGAAATATCGCTCAAAGGAAGACATGAAACTGCTCCAGGAAAATACCAAAAAAAGAGAAAAAGCCACCCAAATAGGAGCGCAAGACAACAGGTCGTGACAGTACACCTACTTTGAGACAAGAGCTATATTGATGCATGGTTGGTTATGCTTTAAATTCACTTCCAACAACTTTTTATTGTCTACGGAGTTTAATTTTTTTAATGATTTCTGCTGGTGGTGTGCCTTCGGATTTTTTCAATGAAAAAAATGCGCCTTGGCTCAAAAAAGGTTGAAAAACACTGATGTAGACCACAAGAAAAATAATAATAATAATATGACTCTTTTGATGCGCCTTTTGTATGAAAATAGACCTGAATAGACCCACTCATCGGCAGTGTGCAATATAATCCGGTGCGCCCTATGGTACTCTGTGGAGCCTCTCCCTGTCTGCAATGATGCAGCTGCCGTACCAGACTATGATACAGAACGAAGAGTTTTTTGGTTTTCTTGGTGTTCAGAGTGAGGTAGTTCTCAGAACACCAGGCTGCCAACTTCAGGACATCCTGCCTGTCGGATGCCTCGCCTCTCTCACTGAGATAAGTCCGACCACGCTGGTGTCATCAGCACACTCGTCTTGATCGTCAACTTGTTACATCCTCAAAACTTGCAGCGAGGTTGATAATCGATTGATAATAAGTCGTTACTGAAACCAGCAAGCAGTGTGGATTATGTGTAGTAAAGACAACCACCCTGAAGTCTAGACTGTTTTATTAATCATCTTACCTTATGATTTATTAGTAGTAACTACCTATACATTTTAAATTGTTTAATGATTTTAAGGCCTTAACCTGGATTAGGGTTGTCCCCAAAATGTATTTTGATACTTTTCGATACTTTTCTAAATAAAGGGGACCACAAAAAATTGCATTATTGGCTTTATTTTAACAAAAAATCTTAGGGTACATTAAACATATGTTTATTATTGCAAATTCGTCCTTAAATAAAATAGTGAACATACTCGACAACTTGTCTTTTAGTAGTAAGTAAACAAAACAAAGGCTCCTAATTAGTCTGCTGACGTATGCAGTAATTTTCCATTCTATTATTTTGTCAAAATCATAAAGGAAAATGCCAAGAGTGTGCGAAAAAGTAATCAGAGCAAAGGGTGGCTATTTTGAAGAATCTGGAATATAAAACATGTTTTCAATTATGTCACCTTTTTTTTGTTAAGTACATAACTCCATGTGTTCATTCATAGTTTTGATGCCTTCAGTGACAATCTACAATGTAAATAGTCATGAAAATAAAGAAAACGCATTGAATGAGAAGGTGTATCCAAAAATGTTTGGCCTGTACTATATATATATATATATATATATATATATATACAGTGTGTATGTGTGTTTGTATGTATATATGTATATATCCTTACATATATATAAACATACATGTTTGTAATTGCACACAGTACATTTATTTTTGTAACACATTTATTAAGAAAAGATAAGGTACTTTATTAACACATATTATTTCCACCCTTTCGGGGGCCACACAAATTGATGTGGCGGGCCAGATCTGGCCCCCCGGGGCCTTGAGTTTGACACCTATGGTTTCTCTGATCAAACTGAACCGAACATAACAGTTTTTTGGTGTACACTTGGTCAATTGTGGGCACCATTGAATTTTGGTCATTTTCCAACCAATATTCTACAACACAAATACAACGTTGAAACAACATGCTTTTTGATGACGTTTATTCAATGTTGGGTTTTGACGTTGATTTGATCATTGAATTTTGGTCATTTTCCAACACAAATACAACGTTGAAACAACATGCTTTTTGACGACGTTTAATCAATGTTGGGTTTTGACGTTGATTTGACCTTTGAATTTTGGTAATTTTCCAACCAATACGACGTTGAAACAACATGCTTTTTGACAATGTTTATTCAATTTTGGGTTTTGACGTTGATTTGACCATTGAATTTTGGTCATTTTTACAACCAATACATCGTTGGAACAACATGCTTTTTGACAACGTTTAATCAATGTTGGATTTTGACGTTAATATGACCATTGAATTTTGGTCATTTTTACAACAAATACAACGTTGAAACAACATGCTTTTTGACGACATTTATTCAATGTTGGGTTTTGACGTTTATTTGACCATTGAATTTTGGTCATTTTCAAACCAATATTCTACAACACAAATATAACGTTGAAACAACATGCTTTTTGACGACATTTATTCAATGTTGGGTTTTGACGTTGATTTGACCATTGAATTTTGGTCATTTTCCAACTAATATTCTACGACACAAATATAACGTTGAAACAACATGCTTTTTGACAACGTTTACTCAATGTTGGGTTCTGACGTTTATTTGACCCTTGAATTTTGGTCATTTCTCAACCAATATTCTTCAACACAAATACAACGTTGAAACAACATGCTTTTTGACGACGTTTAATCAATGTTGGGTTTTGACGTTGATTTGACCATTGAATTTTGGTCATTTTTACAACCAATACAACGTTGAAACAACATGCTTTTTGACGACATTTATTCAATGTTGGGTTTTGACGTTTATTTGACCCTTGAATTTTGGTCATTTCTCAACCAATATTCTTCAACACAAATACAACGTTGAAACAACATGCTTTTTGACGACGTTTAATCAATGTTGGGTGTTGACGTTGATTTGACCCTTGAATTTTGGTCATTTTCCAACCAATACAACGTTGGAACAACATGCTTTTGACAATGTTTAATATATATTGGGTTTTGACGTTGATTTGACCATTGAATTTTGGTCATTTTTACAACCAATACAACGTTGTAACAACATGCTTTTGTCGACGTTTATTCAATGTTGGGTTTTGACGTTGATTTGACCATTGAATTTTGGTCATTTTCCTACTAATATTCTACGACACAAATATAACGTTGAAACAACATGCTTTTTGACAACGTTTAATATATGTTGGGTTTTGACGTTGATTTGACCATTGAATTTTGGTCATTTTTACAACCAATACAACATTGTAACAACATGCTTTTTGACGACGTTTAACCAATGTTGGGTTTTGACGTTGATTTGACCATTGAATTTTGGTCATTTTCCTACTAATATTCTACGACACAAATATAACGTTGAAACAACATGCTTTTTGACAACGTTTTTTCAACGTTAGGTTTTGACATTGATTTGATCCTTGAATTTTGGTAATTTTTCAACCAATATTTTACAACACAAATACAACGTTGGAACAACATGTTTTTGACAACGTTTATTCAATGTTGGGTTTTTACGTTGATTTGACCATTGAATTTGGGTCATTTTCCAACTAATATTGTACAACACAAATACAACGTTGAAACAACATGCTTTTTGACAACGTTTATTCAATGTTGGGCTCTGACGTTGATTTGACCATTGAATTTTGGTCATATCTCAACCAATATTCTACAACACAAATACAACGTTGTAACAACATGCTTTTTGACAACGTTTAATCTATGTTGGGTTTTGACGTTTATTTGACCCTTGAATTTTGGTCATTTTCCAACTAATATTCTAAGACAGAAATATAACGTTGAAACAACATGCTTTTTGACGACGTTTATTCAATGTTGGGTTTTGACGTTGATTTGACCATTGAAATTTGGTCATTTTCCAACTAATATGCTACAACACAAATACAACGTTGAAACAACATGCTTTTTGACGACGTTTATTCAATGTTGGGTTTTGACGTTGATTTGACCTTTGAATTTTGGTCATTTTCCAACCGATACAACATTGAAACAACATGCTTTTTGACAACGCTTATTGAATGTTGGGTTTTGACGTTGATTTGACCATTGAATTTTGGTAATTTTTACAACCAATACAACGTTGGAACAACATGTTTTTGACAATGTTTATTCAATGTTGGGTTTTTATGTTGATTTGACCATTGAATTTTGGTCACTTTCCAACTAATATTCTACGACACAAATATAACGTTGAAACAACATGCTTTTTGACAACGTTTATTCAATGTTGGGTTCTGACGTTTATTTGACCATTGAATTTAGCTCATTTCTCAACCAATATTCTTCAACACAAATACAACGTTGTAACAACATGCTTTTTGACAACGTTTAATCTATGTTGGGTTTTGACGTTTAATTGACCCTTGAATTTTGGTCATTTTCCAACTAACATAACGTTGAAACAACATGCTTTTTGACAACATTTATTCAATGTTGGGTTTTGACGTTGATTTGACCATTGAATTTTGGTCATTTTCCAACCAATATGCTACAACACAAATACAACGTTGAAACAACATGCTTTTTGACAACGTTTATTCAATGTTGGGTTCTGACGTTGATTTGACCATTGAAATTTGGTCATTTCTCAACCAATATTCTTCAACACAAATACAACATTGAAACAACATGCTTTTTGACGACGTTTAATCAATGTTGGGTGTTGACGTTGATTTGACCCTTGAATTTTGGTCATTTTCCAACCAATACAACGTTGAAACAACATGCTTTTTGACAACGTTTATTTAATGTTAGGTTTTGACGTTGATTTGACCATTGAATTTTGGTCATTTTCCAACCAATACAACGTTGAAACAACATGCTTTTTGACGACGTTTACTCAATGTTGGGTTTTGACGTCGATTTGACCCTTGAATTTTGGTCATATCTCAACTAATATTCTACAAAACAAATACAAGCTTGAAACAATATGCTTTTTGACAATGTTTAATATATGTTGGGTTTTGATGTTGATTTGACCATTGAATTTTGGTCATTTTCCAACCAATACAACGTTGAAACAACATGCTTTTTGACGACATTTTTTCAATGTTGGGTTTTGACGTTGATTTGACCATTGAATTTTGGTCATATCTCAACTAATATTCTACAAAACAAATACAACGTTGAAACAACATGCTTTTTGACGACGTTTATTCAATGTTGGGTTTTGACGTTGATTTGACCATTGAATTTTGGTCATTTTCCAACCAATACAACGTTAAAACAACATGCTTTTTGACAATGTTTAATATATGTTGGGTTTTGACGTTGATTTGACCATTGAATTTTGGTCATTTTCCAACTAATATTCTACGACACAAATATAACGTTGAAACAACATGCTTTTTGACGACGTTTTTTCGACGTTAGGTTTTGACATTGATTTGACCATTGAATTTTGGTCATTTTCCTACTAATATTCTACGACACAAATATAACGTTGAAACAACATGCTTTTTGACGACGTTTATTCAATGTTGAGTTTTGACGTTGATTTGTCAATTGAATTGTGTTCATTTTTCAACCAATATTTTACAACACAAATAACAACATGCTTTTTGACAACTTTTATTTTGAAATATATGATGATATAATATTTTGTTGTATTATTAGAGACGATTAAGGTGTAAACATATGTAATTGCATACAGTACATTTATTTTTGTAACACATGTATTAAGAAAAGTTAAGGTACTTTATCAACAAATTATTTCCACCGTTTCAGGGGCCACAGAAATGTATGTGTCGGGCCAGATCTGGGCCCCCGGGCCTTGAGTTTGACACCTGTGGTTTATCTGATCAAACTGAACCAGTTTTTTGGCGTACACTTGGTCAAGTGTGGGCTTAAGAAAGCCATTCAAAGTCATACCTACAAAGTTATTTAATATTTTTAGTGGTGGGTTAATGGTTTGAAAAAGACAAGCATACGCCTACATTGCAACCTATATTCCATGGAATGTTCCGGGGCTTCTTATAGAGCCCACATCAGGAATGCATTTCAAATGTATGCTTGAATTCATTCAAGGTAAAAACACCCACAGACCTGTCAAAGATGGCTCCCACTCCGGCACTATGAGCGCTGTTGCGGTGGACGTGCAGCCCGGTGGCCAACAGAATGCCGTCTTTCACAGCTATCGAGCGGTGCGAGAATGACGCAATGAGGAGTTCATTCCAACCTGCAGCAGAGATAGGCGGGAGGGACGGAGGGAAAGTGTAAATAAGGCGGGACAAAACAAGCACAACCCTGGTACAAAAGTTCACAGTTTCAGGCCAAATGAAAGTGAAACAAAGGAGTGGGGATTCAATTAAAGCACACGGGGTTCTCAGGCGCCGTCATCAGGTTATTACTAAGATGTCGGAATGGTACTTTCTGAAGAGACAGGCGTGTAAAAGGGATGAAACCGTGGCTGCCAAGGCGATGAAGACAACGGGCTTTGACGCGCCAAAGCCGGGGCTCGACACCGAGAGCACCGGAGACACAAGACGAGTGACGGAGCTCCTTGAACTGTTCTGCCTGGCAACACTCGCCTCTTTTCCCCAGAGTTGAGTCGGCTACGAGAGGAGCCGCGATGCTTTTATCTGTGATACAGCAGAACTAAAGCGGTTATTTATAGAAAACCTGAGAGCTCTCCGGAATAATGTCTCTCTCTGCTCGGCTCCGGTCTCTCCGACACTTGTGTGTGTGCTCTGCATCGACACTGATGGGACGGTTGGCTTTTATTCCCGGGGACGGTATTTTCCTCACGGCGGATTATCGATACAATGGTGTAAATTTGGAATGACGGGCAGCCGACTGGGGTAAAGTGTCGGGAGACCCCGAAAGACCCTGGTATGTGTGATGTTGGTGAATGGATAAGAGCTTTTAAGTCCGCGCTTCTACAATCACGAGTAGCCAACGTACGTCTCGACAAATACGTCAAGAGCACAACGCTCACATGTCAGCCACCGTCTTCACCACAGAACCCTTCACAGGAACAACCCAGCAGGCACAAGACATTGAAACAACGTTGAGAACTTGTTGAATTAGGTCCTGACTTGGAGCAACTCCAACCTAATGTTGAAACAACATGCTTTTTGACGACGTTTAATCAATGTTGGGTTTTGACGTTGATTTGACCATTGAATTTTGGACATTTTCCAACCAATACAACGTTGGCACAACATGATTTTTGACAACGTTTATTCAATGTTGAGTTTTGACGTTGATTTGACCATTGAATTTTGGTCATTTTTACAACCTTTGAAACAACATGCTTTTTGACAACGTTTATCGAATGTTGGGTTTTGACGTTCATTTGACCATTGAAATTTGTTCATTTTCCAACCAATACAACGTTGGAACAACATGCTTTTTGACAATGTTTAATCAATGTTGGGTTTTGAGGTTGATTTGACCATTGAATTTTGGTCATTTTCCAACCAATACAACGTTGGAACAACATGCTTTATGACAACGTCTAATTAATGTTGGGTTCTGACGTTGATTTGATCATTGAATTTTGGTCATTTTCCAACCAATACAACGTTGGAACAACATGCTTTTTGACAATGTTTAATCAATGTTGGGTTTTGACGTTGATTTGACCATTGAATTTTGGTCATTTTCCAACCAATACAACGTTGAAACAACATGCTTTTTGACAATGTTTAATCAATGTTGGGTTTTGAGGTTGATTTGACCATTGAATTATGGTCATTTTCCAACCAATACAACATTGGAACAACATGCTTTTTGACAACGTCTAATTAATGTTGGGTTCTGACGTTGATTTGATCATTGAATTTTGGTCATTTTCCAACCAATACAACATTGAAACAACATGCTTTTTGCCAACGTTTATTGAATGTTGGGTTTTGACATTGATTTGACCATTTAATTTTGGTCATTTTCCAACCAATACAACGTTGAAACAACGTGCTTTTTGACAACGTTTATTCAATGTTGGGTTTTGACGTTGATTTGACCATTGAATTTTGGTAATTTTCCAACCAATATTTTACAACACAAATACAACGTTGAAACAGCATGCTTTTTGACAACATTTAATCAATGTTGGGTTTTGACGTTGATATGACCATTGAATTTTGGTCATTTTCCAACCAATACAACGTTGAAACAACATGATTTTTGACAACATTTATTTAATGTTAGTTTTTGACGTTGATTTGACCATTGAATTTTGGTCATTTTCCAACCAATACAACATTGAAACAACATGTTTTTTGACAACGTTTATTGAATGTTGGGTTTTGACGTTGATTTGACCATTGAATTTTGGTCATTTTCCAACCAATACAACGTTGAAACAACATGCTTTTTGACGTTTAATCAATGTTGAGTTTTGACGTTGATTTGACCATTGAAATTTGGTCATTTTCCAACCAATACAACGTTGAAACAACATGTTTTTGACGTTTATTAAATGTTGGGTTTTGACGTTGATATGACCATTGAATTTTGGTCGTTTTCCAACCAATACAACATTGAAACAACATGCTTCTTGACAATGTTTAATCAATGTTGAATTTTGACGTTGATATGACCATTGAATTTTGGACATTTTCCAAACAATACAACGTTGCAACAACATGTTTTTTGACGTTTATTAAATGTTGGGTTTTGACGTTGATTTGACCTTTGAATTTTGGTCATTTTACAACCAATACAACGTTGAAACAACATGTTTTTTGACGTTTATTAAATGTTGGGTTTTGACGTTGATTTGACCATTGAATTTTGGTCATTTTCCAACCAATACACCGTTGGAACAACATGCTTTTTGACAACGTTTAATCAATGTTGAGTTTTGACGTTGATTTGACCATTGAATGTTGGTCATTTTCCAACCAATACAACGTTGAAACAACATGTTTTTTGACGTTTATTCAATGTTGGGTTTTGACGTTGATATGACCATTGAATTTTGGACATTTTCCAACCAATACAACATTGAAACAACATGCTTCTTGACAATGTTTAATCAATGTTGGGTTTTGACGTTGATATGACCATTGAAATTTGGTCATTTTCCAACCAACACAACATGTTTTTTGACGTTTATTCAATGTTGGGTTTTGACGTTGATATGACCATTGAATTTTGGTCATTTTCCAACCAATACAACGTTGAAACAACATGTTTTTGACGTTTATTAAATTTTGGGTTTTGACGTTGATTTGACCATTGAATTTTGGTCGTTTTCCAACCAATACAACATTGAAACAACATGCTTCCTGACAACGTTTAATCAATGTTGGGTTTTGACGTTGATTTGACCAGTGCACTTTGGTCATTTTCCAACACAAATACAACGTTGAAACAACATGCTTTTTGACAACGTTTATTGAATGTTGGGTTTTGACGTTGATTTGACCATTGGATTTTGGTCATTTTCCAACCAATACAACGTTGGAACAACATACTTTTTGACAACGTTTATTCAATGTTGGGTTTTGACGTTGATATGACAATTTAATTTTGGATACAACGTTGGAACCACAATGTTTTTTGACGACATCTAATCAATGTTGGGTTTTGACGTTGATTTGACCATTGAATTTTGGTCATTTTCCAACCAATACAACGTTGGAACAACATACTTTTTGACAACGTTTATCAAATGTTGGGTTTTGACGTTAAGTTAAAGTTAAAGTACCAATGATTGTCACACACACACACACGAGGTGTGGCAAAAAATGTTTCTGCATTTGACCCATCACCCTTGATCACCCCCTGGGAGGTGAGGGGAGCAGTGGGCAGCGGCGGTGGCCGCGCCCGGGAATCATTTTTGGTGATTTAACCCCCAATTCCAACCCTTGATGCTGAGTGTCAAGCAGGAAGGTAATGGGTCCCATTTTTATAATCTTTGGTATGACTCGGGGTTTGAACTCACAACCTACCGATCTCAGGGCGGACACTCTAACCGTTGATATGACCATTGAATTTTGGTCATTTTCCAACCAATACAACATTGAAACAACATGCTTTTTGACAACGTTTAATTAATGTTGGGTTTTGATGTTGATTTGACCATTGAATTTTGGTCATTTTCCAACCAATACAACGTTGAAACAACATGATTTTTGACAACATTTATTGAATGTTAGTTTTTGACGTTGATTTGACCATTGAATTTTGGTCATTTTCCAACCAATACAACGTTGAAACAACATGCTTTTTGACGTTTAATCAATGTTGAGTTTTGACGTTGTTTTGACCATTAAAATTTGGTCATTTTCCAACCAATACAACGTTGAAACAACATGTTTTTGACGTTTATTAAATGTTGGGTTTTGACGTTGATATGACCATTGAATTTTGGACATTTTCCAACCAATACAACGTTGAAACAACATGCTTTTTGACAACGTTTATTCAATGTTGGGTTTTGACGTTGATTTGACCCTTGAATTTTGGTCATTTTCCAACCAATACAACATTGAAACAACATGTTTTTTGACAACGTTTATTGAATGTTGGGTTTTGACGTTGATTTGACCATTGAATTTTGGTCATTTTCCAACCAATACAAAGTTGAAACAACATGCTTTTTGACAACGTTTATTGAATGTTGGGTTTTGACGTTGATATGACCATTGAATTTTGGTCATTTTCCAACCAATACAACGTTGAAACAACATGCTTTTTGACAATGTTTAATCAATGTTGGGTTTTGATGTTGATTTGAACATTGAATTTTGGTCATTTTTCAACCAATACAACGTTGAAACAACATGCTTTTTGACAACATCTAATCAATGTTGGGTTTTGACGTTGATTTGACCATTGAATTTTGGTCATTTTTACAACAAATACAACGTTGAAACAACATGCTTTTTGACAACGTTTATTGAATGTTGGGTTTTGACGTTGATATGACCATTGAATTTTGGTCATTTTCCAACCAATTCAACGTTGAAACAACATGCTTTTTGACAACGATTAATCAATGTTGGGTTTTGACGTTGATATGACAATTGAAATTTGGTCATTTTCCAACCAATATTATACAACACAAATACAACGTTAAAACAACATGCTTTTTGCCAACGTTTATTGAATGTTGGGTTTTGACATTGATTTGACCATTTAATTTTGGTCATTTTCCAACCAATACAACGTTGAAACAACGTGCTTTTTGACAACGTTTATTCAATGTTGGGTTTTGACGTTGATTTGACCATTGAATTTTGGTAATTTTCCAACCAATATTTTACAACACAAATACAACGTTGAAACAGCATGCTTTTTGACAACATTTAATCAATGTTGGGTTTTGACGTTGATATGACCATTGAATTTTGGTCATTTTCCAACCAATACAACGTTGAAACAACATGATTTTTGACAACATTTATTTAATGTTAGTTTTTGACGTTGATTTGACCATTGAATTTTGGTCATTTTCCAACCAATACAACATTGAAACAACATGTTTTTTGACAACGTTTATTGAATGTTGGGTTTTGACGTTGATTTGACCATTGAATTTTGGTCATTTTCCAACCAATACAACATTGAAACAACATGTTTTTTGACAACGTTTATTGAATGTTGGGTTTTGACGTTGATTTGACCATTGCATTTTGGTCATTTTCCAACCAATATTTTCCAACACAAATACAACGTTGAAACAACATGCTTTTTGACAACATTTAATCAATGTTGGGTTTTGACATTGATTTGACCATTGAAATTTGGTCATTTTCCAACCAATATTCTACAACACAAATAGTATTAATAATCTAAATGAATACATTTCTCTTAGGCTGCATATTCCATAGTAACGGCATCTTCAATCCATCCATCCATTTTCTACTCCTTGTCCCTTTTGGGGTCGTGAGGAGGCTGGAGCCTATACTCGCTGCTTTTTGGCAGACGGCAGGGTGCAACCTGGGCCAACTTTCTGTATCTTGATATCTCTTAATATTGATGGAAAGCAAACATTGCTGAACACCAGGGAAATCTAGCTAAACGACGAGACAAAACATTAACTTCACATTGTTCAAAACAACTGCAGACATGAATTGTAGATGACAGTGAAATATTTGTACCAGTAAATCAACTGCAAAAACTAAAACGTATCTTTTCACATTGTGTCTCCAATCTTTTGTGATTGTAGAAGGAAGTGTGGTTGTAACGTCAACTTCGGTGATTATTAATGGTATAAATCTTTAGACATTTATACCTACATTACCTTTCAATATTTTGTCATGATATCTGGCTTGTATATTTGCCTCTAAACCTTTTAAAACATGCCTACATCTGCAATAATTCAGGTAAAAACACAGAAGCGTAAACCTGAAACCCGGAAATGCCTTTTGGTCACGTGATCGCAACCCAGCAATAGTGAAAGGAGAGAGGTCCAGACTCCCCAGTTCTTAGGTTTCTGGAAATGTGGCCCTTGGAAAATGTAGTTGAATAAATGTACTTAATCAACACACAGCCATTATTGTCTAAATAGCTGGATACACAAGTGAGTAGCAATATACTCGTGTCTTGCCTACAGTCAAGCCTAGTGGTGATACTTTCACGGTTTGAGGCTGCCTGAGTGTGTAGTTCATTGATGGAAACATGAATTCCAACATGAACTGCGGTGGAAATATCCGACTCTGGTTTCCGTCTTCGAAACGTACGCTGATCTTTGAAAGAATCAAAGTAATTGTGGAAAGTTCCTGCGGTCATAATGGAACTAAAGAAATGGAACCAAGGAGTCTAGCCCAACTTTCATTGATGGATAAAGTGATGCATTCTAAGACCTTTGCCCATCAGGCGCTATGACTCTAAGACTCAATTCAAATTCTACCTCTCCCTCTTCCCCGTACCCCTTGGCTGTAGCACAGGGGTGTCCAAACTAAGGCCCGCCAGGACCTTTAATTTGGCCCACGAGACGGTATGAGTTAAACAATTTGAATCAGACGTGGTGTTAGCATATTTACATGCTAATATGCCAGTGGTGTGATAACTACCATTGTGACGCCATCTAGTGACTGTTAGGAGTACCTAAAGCAGTGGTTCTTTTAAACCTTGTTGGAGGTACCGAACCCCACCAGTTTCATATGCGCATTCACCGAATCCTTCTTTAGTGAAAAATATATATATATATATATATTATTTTTTTTCAAATTTAAGACATAGTTATATGTTTTTGGTAACACTTTAGTATGGGTAACATATTCTAAGTAACAAAGACTTAATTTAGAGTTATTTGGTTAGGGTTAGGGTCAGGGTTAGAGGGTTAGGGTTATAATAAGGTCATGCCGAATAAGGCATTAATAAGTACTTAATAATGATTAGTTAAGAGCCAATATGTTACTAATTTGCATGTTAATAAGCAACTAATTAATGGTGAATATGTTCCCCATACTAAAGTGTTACCATGTTTTTTTACTGGTGCATAAAATGAACCGTGCATGAACATCACCTTGTTCAAACAACAAAACCAACACATTGCATAAACTCACAACAAATTACACACCTGCAAACCAGTCAGCTGTTGCCGTATCCGTAATACGCCGATAGGGCGAAGTTTGTATTTACACGATGAGTCGGGTGTGTCTTGACCTCCGCCGAACCCCTGAGGCCGACTCACCGAACCCCTAGGGTTCGATGGAACCCAGGTTAAGAACCACTGACCTCAAGCCAGTGACCATTTGTTATACTTTCATGCAATTACAGCCAAGCTAAACCAAACAACATTCCCTAGTCATGGTGCAGGGAAAAAAAATTGCAACCAGCACAAAAATTCGACAAACATGGTCACACATAACACAACCTGCTCATTGAACTTTGTGGATATTATAAAAAAAAATCCTAAAAAAAAATCTAATTTACACTCATTTAAATCCATTAGAAGGGATGAGTCCACACTTAAACAGCCTTTGAATTGAAGGTGAAACTTAATGAACCATCCATCCATCCATCCATCTTCTTCCGCTTATCCGAGGTCGGGTCGCGGGGGCAGCAGCCTAAGCAGGGAAGCCCAGACTTCCCTCTCCCCAGCCACTTCGTCCAGCTCCTCCCGGGGGATCCTGAGGCGTTCCCAGGCCAGCCGGGAGACAAAGTCTTCCCAACGTGTCCTGGGTCTTCCCCGTGGCCTCCTCCCGGTCGGACGTGCCCTAAACACCTCCGTAGGGAGGCGCTCGGGTGGCATCCTGACCAGATGCCCGAACCACCTCATCTGGCTCCTCTCGATGTGGAGGAGCAGCGGCTTTACTTTGAGCTCCCCCCGGATGACAGAGCTTCTCACCCTATCTCTAAGGGAAAGCCCCGCCACCCGGCGGAGGAAACTCATTTTGGCCGCTTGTACCCGTGATCTTGTCCTTTCGGTCATAACCCAAAGCTCGTGACCATAGGTGAGGATGGGAACGTAGATCGACCGGTAAATTGAGAGCTTTGCCTTCCGGCTCAGCTCCTTCTTCACCACAACGGATCGATACAGCGTCTGCATTACTGAAGACGCCGCACCGATCCGCCTGTCGATCTCACGATCCACTCTTCCCTCGCTCGTGAACAAGACTCCGAGGTACTTGAACTCCTCCACTTGGGGCAAGATCTCCTCCCCAACCCGGAGATGGCACTCCACCCTTTTCCGGGCGAGAACCATGGACTCAGACTTGGAGGTGCTGATTCTCATCCCAGTCGCTTCACACTCAGCTGCGAACCGATCCAGTGAGAGCTGAAGATCCTGGCCAGATGAAGCCATCAGGACCACATCATCTGCAAAAAGCAGAGACCTAATCCTGCAGCCACCAAACCAGATCCCCTCAACGCCTTGACTGCAAAAACTTAATGAACAAACAACAAAAACCTGGTTGCCTCAATTCAACTTTAGAGTTTGATTGATTGATTGAAACTTTTATTAGTAGATTGCACGGTGAAGTACATATTCCGTACAATTGACCACTAAATGGTAACACCCGAATAAGTTTTTCAACTTGTTTAAGTCGGGGTCCACTTAAATTGATTCATGATACAGATATATACTATTTTCATAATACAGTCATCACACAAGATAATCATCACAGTATATAAATTGAATTATTTACATTATTTACTATCCAGGGTGTGGGATATGGAGGTATCAACACTTCAGTCACCAACAATTGCATCATCAGAGAAATTGATATTGGAACAGTGTAGGTCTGACTTGGTACATATGTACAGCAAGTATTGGACACAGAGAGAGAGAGATCAGAAATTATAAGAAAAAGTGACTACATTTGATTGTTTACATTTGATTATTTACAATCTGAAGAGGTATGATGAGGAAGGGAGGGTGTTAGTTTAGGGTTGAAGTTGCCTGGAGGTGTTCTTTTAGTGCGGTTTTGAAGGAGGATAGAGATGCCCTTTCTTTTACACCAGTTAGGAGTGCATTCCACATTGATGTGGCATAGAAAGAGAATGAGTTAAGACCTTTGTTAGATCGGAATCTGGGTTTAACGTGGTTAGTGGAGCTCCCCCTGGTGTTGTGGTTTCGGCAGTCATTCGGCAGTAGTTTGATATGTACTTTGGTATCAGGGATGTGTAGTGGATTTTATAGACTAGGCTCAGTGCAAGTTGTTTTACTCTGTCCTTCACCCTGAGCCAGCCCACTTTGGAGAAGTGGGTAGGAGTGAGGTGTGATCTGGGGTGGAGGTCTAGAAGTAATCTGACTAGCTTGTTCTGGGATGTTTGGAGTCTAGATTTGAGGGTTTTGGAGGTGCTAGGGTACCAGGAGGTGCATGCGTAATCGAAAAAGGGTTGAACGAGAGTTACCGCCAGAATCCTCATGGTGCTTTTGTTGACCAGAGAGGAGATTCTATAGAGAAATCTCGTCCGTTGGTTGACCTTTTTGATTACCTTGGTTGCCATTTTATCACAGGAAAGATTAGCCTCTAGAATGGAACCTAGGTAGGTGACCTCATCCTTCCTGGTGATAACAATGTCACCCACTTTTATAGTGAAGTCACTGACTTTCTTAAGGTTGATGTGGGACCCAAACAGGATGGATTCCGTTTTACCTAAGTGTAAAACACTCAAGAATCACTGTTGTTGTTGGTAAGTTGTATTATTTTTTTTGGGCATTTTTAGAATATTTGTAGAAGCCGAACTTTACAGACCTGCTCGTAGTAGAATGACCTGGTCGTCCAGTGGCAGCTCGGAGAAGTGGGGAACCCTCTTGGCCCACTCCACCAATGTGAAGAGCTGTTTGTCCGCAGCCTGACAGATATTTGTCACGGGGTCATTGGGCTGAAAGAGAAGAAGAGCAGACGTTTGGAATTATCGCACATGTGTAGTGGGGTACAAACAGTGGTGTGCAGTCAGGGCCAGCAAAGCCTTTTCTGATCATAATTAAAGATTCAAGTAATTTTTAATTGACTCTCCCGAAATATCTAAAAGCATTCATATTCTCCTTATGTCATATTATGCTCATTTCAGTGCTGTTGTTTTTAGGTTGATTGTACAGATATGGTGTTGTTTCTGCTGGGCAAGTATGCCTGACGCGCCTCCTACAGCGCCTTGAGTCAGCTGCAGGGTCATCAGCCGGGGACCACCGCTCATTGGAGTTTCGCTCTCTTTAACCCCGGAACGCCTCCTGGTGGCGGAGCGGTGGCAGGGACGTCTCCCTGCCACCCCCTGCAACTGACCCATCTTATTGCCTCGAACCCCAGTACTTATCCCTCCTCCTTAGCCACAACCAGAAGCTTCCCTTTTCTGCTTCCTCAGCAAGGGCCTTAGCTTCCCTTTGGAGCTTAGCCCCAGTCGTTCCCACATCTCGGAGCAGCCTTACAGTTGATGAAGCCCCAACGATGCGGACACATGGAGTTGGTAGATAATGGCGATAGCCAATCAGATCACGAGTTGTTGTCAGTAAGGCGTTCTAGCTGACCTTACACTGTGATTGGATACTCACTTGGGAGTACCAAGTGAGTATCCAATCAAAAAGTTGCAAAAACAGGAAATGGCACCGGAGCCATACGGTACTCACGAAGAAGGAGAGCAAAATGTTGATTAGGTGGCAGATAAATATTTGCGAGGCAATTTTCAAGAAGGATACTTGAACGGAAACTAGATCGGAAGCTATCCCAACGGTGAAATGGTTTGCCCGCTACTTTCACACGAATCAACCGACTACAACCAACTACTAACTACGAGCGGTACCACTGACTTATACGTCGTTGAATGGGTGCTACAAATTGTGAGTTCTGTATAGTATCTCCAGCCGTGTCCATGTGGTGACATAAATTACGGTATTTTGCGAGGTGAAGTCGGACTAAGTAGGACATCACTGAAGGCCCAGGTGAGAACATCTCGGGCACAACATGTCTGGTATCACTTGGGTAAAGAGCAGACAAAAGCAAACACAAATGAGCCGTTAGTCACTGGTTACAAATGACTGTCTTGGGCACAAAATGTCTGGTATCACTTGGGTAAAGAGCAGACAAGAGCAAGTGAGTATCCAATCACAAGTTGCGAAAACAGGAAGTGGCACTGGAGCCTTACGAGCCACAGAAAGCCACAGAAAATTCACCGGTACTCACAAAGAAGGAGAGCAAAATGTTGATTAGGTGGCAGATATATATTTGCAAGGCAATTTTCAAGAAGGATACTTAAGAGAAACTAGATCGGAAGCTATCCCGGCGGTGAAATGGTTTGCCCGCCACTTTCACACGAATCAACAGACTACGACCAACTACCGAGCGGTACCATACGTCGTTGAATGGGTGCTACAAATTGCGAGTTCAATTATTTTATTTCTTGATTTTTTCATGTTGCATTTGTTTTTCACAATTATTTAAATTTTTTCGTCCTGGTCGTGGAACTGTGGACCAGCTCTATACTCTCGGCAGGGTCCTTGAGGGTGCATGGGAGTTTGCCCAACCAGTCTATATGTGTTTTGTGGACTTGGAGAAGGCATTCGACCGTGTCCCTCGGGAAGTCCTGTGGGGAGTGCTCAGAGAGTATGGGGTATCGGACTGTCTTATTGTGGCAGTCCGCTCCCTGTATGATCAGTGTCAGAGCTTGGTCCGCATTGCCGGTAGTAAGTCGGACACGTTTCCAGTGAGGGTTGGACTCCGCCAAGGCTGCCCTTTGTCACCGATTCTGTTCATAACTTTTATGGACAGAATTTCTAGGCGCAGTCAAGACGTTGAGGGGATCTGGTTTGGTGGCTGCAGGAGTAGGTCTCTGCTTTTTGCAGATGATGTGGTCCTGATGGCTTCATCTGGCCAGGATCTTCAGCTCTCACTGGATCGGTTCGCAGCCGAGTGTGAAGCGACTGGGATGAGAATCAGCACCTCCAAGTCCGAGTCCATGGTTCTCGCCCGGAAAAGGGTGGAGTGCCATCTCCGGGTTGGGGAGGAGATCTTGCCCCAAGTGGAGGAGTTCAAGTACCTCGGAGTCTTGTTCAGGAGTGGGGGAAGAGTGGATCGTGAGATCGATAGGCGGATCGGTGCGGCGTCTTCAGTAATGCGGACGCTGTATCGATCCGTTGTGGTGAAGAAGGAGCTGAGCCGGAAGGCAAAGCTCTCAATTTACCGGTCGATCTACGTTCCCATCCTCACCTATGGTCATGAGCTTTGGGTTGTGACCGAAAGGACAAGATCACGGGTACAAGCGGCCGAAATGAGTTTCCTCCGCCGGGTGGCGGGGCTCTCCCTTAGAGATAGGGTGAGAAACTCTGCCATCCGGGAGGAGCTCAAAGTAAAGCCGCTGCTCCTCCACATCGAGAGGAGCCAGATGAGGTGGTTCAGGCATCTGGTCAGGATGCCACCCGAACGCCTCCCTAGGGAGGTGTTTAGGGCACGTCCGACCGGTAAGAGGTCACGGGGAAGACCCAGGACACGTTGGGAAGACTATGTCTCCCGGCTGGCCTGGGAACGCCTCGGGGTCCCACAGGAAGAGCTGGACGAAGTGGCTGGGGAGAGGGAAGTCTGGGCTTCCCTGCTTAGGCTGCTGCCCCCGCGACCCGACCTCGGATAAGCGGAAGAAGATGGATGGATGGATGGGATGGATGGATGGATTTTAATTTTGACAGTACCACGTAAGATATGTTTTAATTGCTGAAGCGGGTTTATTGAATTTTAAAATGCGCCGAAAAATAGACCGTTTTATACACTGTTGAGGGGATTCAACGCCGTGTCCATGTGGGGACATAAATGACGGTATTTTGCGAGGTGAAGTCGGACTAAGTAGGACATCACTGAAAGGCCTAGGTGAGAAACGCATGTCTTGGGCACAAAATGTCTGGTATTACTTGGGTAAAGAGCAGACAAAAGCAAAGACAACTTAGCTGTTAGTACAGCTAAATTAACTGTTGAGATCTCTGTTGACCAGGTCAGGTACAATAGCTTCAGTGGTTTTAAACCTTAACATATTGTTAACGTCACCGTATTTGGTGACTGAAAAAAGTAGGTACAGAAGGAAGAGAAAATCAAAGCAGTTCTTGGGAGTGCGTGACAGCTGAAGGACATACTGTTTTGTTCATTCGGTGCTCAAAAAACAACTGGCTATAGGTTCAATGTGAAGTACCAGGCCCAAAAGATTGAAGGCAGAGGACTCATCCAATATTTGTACGTCTTCATATTTGCTAAAGCCATGAGTGGCGGTGAGCATGAAGGCGGAAAAAAAGAATAGTCTCGCAGTTGAACATTTTTAGCCACATAATAGACAAGGGCGTTTAAAACCAAATCTCACATACATGAAGCACGGAGCATTGTAATCTGTTGCTATGACTGCACACTTTGTACAACATAAAAACTGCAGGTTGAACTGTAATGGAGATCGTTTCTATAAGAAGACACAAGTGTAATTAAAGCTGCAAGCAGCGATGGACGGGACCGACTTTGACGGCACATAAAATCCAAACCGGAGCAGTAATTAAAACTCTTTCGTCAACTTTTAATCAGAAGGGTTCAATCTCTCTGCTGTGCTAGTTTGAAGCCGACACGACAAACGCGCTCAGAGGAGATAATTTTTGAAAATAGGTGACCGGTTTTTACAAAACTTTTGTTTTGAAGGGGGAATTGCAAACTTCCTGTTGATTTTTGCTGGGGATTGTCAATATATGAAATGTAGGTCTAAGTAAGACCCACATAGAGGTTTTTGTTTCATGTCTCTACGATATTCCTACTGGAAGTTACAGGCAGTTTTGTCTGTGTTTTCTTCCTAGTAGCAGTTTTGTCTGTGTTTTCTTCCTAGGGGGCGCTAGATCGCAATTTTGAGTTTTGGGGTTGGTTTTTTTTTTTTTATTAGATCGCAATTTTTGCAAGTCCTGATGTGTGTGTCCAGTTTGGTGAGTTTTGAAGCATGTTAAGAGTGTCAAATTATAGCCCAAAGAGGCAAAAGTGACTGTTTTCACAGAACTTTTGTTTTGAAGGGGGAATTGCAAACTTCCTGTTGATTTCTTCTTGGGGTTGTCAATATATGAACTGTAGGTCTAAGTAAGACCCACATAGAGGTTTTTATTTCATGTCTCTACGACATTCCTACTGGAAGTTACAGGCAGTTTTGTCTGTGTTTTCTTCCTAGGAGCAGTTGTGTCTGTGTTTTCTTCCTAGGGGGCGCTAGAGCACAATTTTGAGTTTTGGGGTTGGTTTTTTTTTTTATTAGATCGCAATTTTTGCAAGTCCTGATGTGTGTGTCCAGTTTGGTGAGTTTTGAAGCATGTTAAGAGTGTCAAATTATAGCCCAAAGAGGCAAAAGTGACTGTTTTTACAGAACTTTTGTTTTGAAGGGGGAATTGCAAACTTCTTGTTGATTTTTGCTGAAGGATGTCAGTGTATGAAATCTAGGTCTAAGTGAGACCTACATAGAGGTTTTTGTTTCATGTCTCTCCGACATTCGTAGTGGGAGTTACAGGCAGTTTTGTCCGTGTTTTCTTCCTAGGGGGCGCTAAAGCGCAATTTTGAGTTTTGGGGTTGTTTTTTTTTTTTATTAGATCGCAATTTTTGCCAGTCCTGATGTGTGTGTCAAATTTGGTGAGTTTTGAAACATGTTAAGGGGGTCACATTACAGTTCAAAGGGGCGGCGGTATAATAAAGAATAATAATAAAACCTTACAATTACAATAGGGTCCTCTGTCCCAAAGGGACATTGCGGTCCCTAATTAAAGCTGCAAGCAGCGATGAACGGGACCGACTTTGACGGCACATACAATCCAAACCGGAGCAGTAATTAAAACTCTTTCGTCAACTTTTAATCAGAAGGGTTCAATCTCTCTGCTGTGCTAGTTTGAAGCCGACACGACAAACGCGCTCAGAGGAGATAATTTTTGAAAATAGGTGACCGGTTTTTACAAAACTTTTTTTTTGAAGGGGGAATTGCAAACTTCCTGTAGATTTTTTCTTGGGGTTGTCAATATATGAAATGTAGGTCTAAGTAAGACCCACATAGAGGTTTTTGTTTCATGTCTCTACGACATTCCTACTGGAAGAAGTTACAGGCAGTTTTGTCTGTGTTTTCTTCCTAGGAGCAGTTGTGTCTGTGTTTTCTTCCTAGGGGGCGCTAGAGCGCAATTTTGAGTTTTTTTATTTTTTATTTTTTTTTATTAGATCGCAATTTTTGCCAGTCCTGATGTGTGTGTCCAGTTTGGTGAGTTTTGAAGCATGTTAAGAGGGTCAAATTACAGCTCAAAGAGGCAAAAGTGACTGTTTTTACAGAACTTTTGTTTTGAAGGGGGAATTGCAAACTTCCTGTTGATTTTTGCTGAAGGATGTCAGTGTATGAAATCTAGGTCTAAGTGAGACCTACATAAAGGTTTTTGTTTCATGTCTCTCCGACATTCGTAGTGAGAGTTACAGGCAGTTTGTCTGTGTTTTCTTCCTAGGGGGCGCTAAAGCGCAATTTTGAGTTTTGGGGTTGGTTTTTTTTTTTATTAGATCGCAATTTTTGCCAGTCCTGATGTGTGTGTCAAATTTGGTGAGTTTTGAAACATGTTAAGGGGGTCACATTACAGTTCAAAGGGGCGGCGGTATAATAAAGAATAATAATAAAACCTTACAATTACAATAGGGTCCTCTGTCCCAAAGGGACATTGCGGTCCCTAATTAAAGCTGCAAGCAGCGATGAACGGGACCGACTTTGACGGCACATACAATCCAAACCGGAGCAGTAATTAAAACTCTTTCGTCAACTTTTAATCAGAAGGGTTCAATCTCTCTGCTGTGCTAGTTTGAAGCCGACACGACAAACGCGCTCAGAGGAGATAATTTTTGAAAATAGGTGACCGGTTTTTACAAAACTTTTTTTTTGAAGGGGGAATTGCAAACTTCCTGTAGATTTTTTCTTGGGGTTGTCAATATATGAAATGTAGGTCTAAGTAAGACCCACATAGAGGTTTTTGTTTCATGTCTCTACGACATTCCTACTGGAAGAAGTTACAGGCAGTTTTGTCTGTGTTTTCTTCCTAGGAGCAGTTGTGTCTGTGTTTTCTTCCTAGGGGGCGCTAGAGCGCAATTTTGAGTTTTTTTATTTTTTATTTTTTTTTATTAGATCGCAATTTTTGCCAGTCCTGATGTGTGTGTCCAGTTTGGTGAGTTTTGAAGCATGTTAAGAGGGTCAAATTACAGCTCAAAGAGGCAAAAGTGACTGTTTTTACAGAACTTTTGTTTTGAAGGGGGAATTGCAAACTTCCTGTTGATTTTTGCTGAAGGATGTCAGTGTATGAAATCTAAGTCTAAGTGAGACCTACATAAAGGTTTTTGTTTCATGTCTCTCCGACATTCGTAGTGAGAGTTACAGGCAGTTTTGTCTGTGTTTTCTTCCTAGGGGGGCGCTCGAGCGCAATTTTGAGTTTTGGGGCTAGGTTTTTTGATTAGATCGCAATTTTTGCCAGTCCTGATGTGTGTGTCAAATTTGGTGAGTTTTGAAACATGTTAAGGGGGTCACATTACAGATCAAAGGGGCGGCGGTATAATAAAGAATAATAATAAAACCTTACAATTACAATAGGGTCCTCTGTCCCAAAGGGACATTGCGGTCCTTAATTAAAGCTGCAAGCAGCGATGAACGGGACCGACTTTGACGGCACATAAAATCCAAACCGGAGCAGAAATTAAAACTTTTTCGTCAACTTTTAATCAGAAGGGTTCAATCTCTCTGATGTGCTAGTTTGAAGCCGACACGACAAACGCGCTCAGAGGAGATCATTTTTGAAAATAGGTGACCGGTTTTTACAAAACTTTTGTTTTGAAGGGGGAATTGCAAACTTCCTGTTGATTTTTTCTTGGGGTTGTCAATATATGAAATGTAGGTCTAAGTAAGACCCACATAGAGGTTTTTGTTTCATGTCTCTACGACATTCCTACTGGAAGTTACAGGCAGTTTTGTCTGTGTTTTCTTCCTAGGAGCAGTTTTGTCTGTGTTTTCTTCCTAGGGCGCGCTAGAGCGCAATTTTGAGTTTTGGGGTTGTTGTTTTTTTTATTAGATCGCAATGTTTGCCAGTCCTGATGTGTGTGTCCAGTTTCGTGAGTTTGAAGCATGTTAAGAGGGTCAAATTATAGCTCAAAGAGGCAAAAGTGACTGTTTTACAGAACTTTTGTTTTGAAGGGGGAATTGCAAACTTCCTGTTGATTTTTGCTGAAGGATGTCAGTGTATGAAATCTAGGTCTAAGTGAGACCTACATAGAGGTTTTTAGTTTCATGTCTCTCCGACATTCGTAGTGGGAGTTACAGGCAGTTTTGTCTCTGTTTTCTTCCTAGGGGGCGCTAGAGCGCAATTTTGAGTTTTGGGACTTCGCAATTTTCGCCAGTCCTGATGTGTGTGTCAAATTTGGTGAGTTTTGAAACATGTTAAGGGGGTCACATTACAGTTCAAAGGGGCGGCGGTATAATAAAGAATAATAGGCTCCAGCGCCCCCCGCGACCCCACAGGGAATAAGCGGTAGAAAATGGATGGATGGAATAAAACCTTACAATTACAATAGGGTCCTCTGTCCCAAAGGGACATTGCGGTCCCTAATTAAAGCTGCAAGCAGCGATGAATGGGACCGACTTTGACGGCACATAAAATCCAAACCGGGTTGGGCGTGGCGCAGTTGGGAGAGTGGCCATGCCAGCAACCTGAGGGTTCCTAGTTCGATCCCCAGCTTCTACCAACCTCGTCACGTCCGTTGTGTCCTTGAGCAAGACACTTCGCCCTTGCTCCTGATGGGTGGTGGTTAGCGCCTCATTCCCTAGGAGGGAAGTTTGAACATTTTTGCCATTTTTTTTCCACATTTTGGCCTGTTTTTGCCTAGTACTTCCCGGGTCGCCTGTGAGTCTTCCTGGGGGAGGGAGGTTTGACCTTTTTCACATTTTGGCTCTCCCCGGGGCTTGTGGAAATCATTCCCTGGGAGGGAATTTTGACCACTTTTCCACATTTTGGCCTGTTTTTGCCTTGTTCTTCCCGGGTCGCCTGTGAGTCTTCCTGGGGGAGGGGGGGTTTGACCTTTTTTACATTTTGGCTCTCCTCGGGGCTTGTGGAAGTCATTCCCAGGCAGGGAATGTTGACCATTTTGACCACTTTTCCACATTTTGGCCTGTTTTTGCCTTGTTCTTCCCGGGACGCCTGTGAGTCATCCCGGGGGGTATTTTTGACATTTTTCTCATTTTGGGTCTTCCGGGGACTCATTCCCTAGGGGGGAAGTTTGAACATTTTTGGCATTTTTTTCCACATTTTGGCCTGTTTTTGCCTCGTTCTTCCCGGGTCGCCTGTGAGTCTTCCTGGGGGAGGGGGTTTGACCTTTTTCACATTTTGGCTCTCCCCGGGGCTTGTGGAAGTCATTCCCTGAGAGGGAATTTTGACCATTTTGGCCACTTTTCCACATTTTGGCCTGTTTTTGCCTCTTTCTTCCCAGGTCGCCTGTGAGTCATCCCGGGGGGTATTTTTGACATTTTTCTCATTTTGGCTCTTCCCGGGACTCATTCTCTAGGGGGGAAGTTTGAACATTTTTGGCATTTTTTTCCACATTTTGGCCTGTTTTGCCTCGTTCTTCCCGGGTCGCCTGTGAGTCTTCCTTTTTCACATTTTAGCTCTCCTCGGGGCTTGTGGAAGTCATTTCCAGGCAGGGAATTTTGACCATTTTGACCACTTTTCCACATTTTGGCCTGTTTTTGCCTAGTACTTCCCGGGTCGCCTGTGAGTCTTCCTGGGGGAGGGAGGTTTGACCTTTTTCACATTTTGTCTCTCCCCGGGGCTTGTGGAAATCATTCCCTGGGAGGGAATTTTGACCACTTTTCCACATTTTGGCCTGTTTTTGCCTTGTTCTTCCCGGGTCGCCTGTGAGTCTTCCTTTTTCAGATTTTAGCTCTCCTCGGGGCTTGTGGAAATCATTCCCTGGGAGGGAATTTTGACCACTTTTCCACATTTTGGCCTGTTTTTGCCTTGTTCTTCCCGGGTCGCCTGTGAGTCTTCCTGGGGGAGGGGGGGTTTGACCTTTTTTACATTTTGGCTCTCCTCGGGGCTTGTGGAAGTCATTCCCAGGCAGGGAATGTTGACCATTTTGACCACTTTTCCACATTTTGGCCTGTTTTTGCCTAGTACTTCCCGGGTCGCCTGTGAGTCTTCCTGGGGGAGGGAGGTTTGACCTTTTTCACATTTTGGCTCTCCCCGGGGCTTGTGGAAATCATTCCCTGGGAGGGAATTTTGACCACTTTTCCACATTTTGGCCTGTTTTTGCCTTGTTCTTCCCGGGTCGCCTGTGAGTCTTCCTGGGGGAGGGGGGGTTTGACCTTTTTTACATTTTGGCTCTCCTCGGGGCTTGTGGAAGTCATTCCCAGGCAGGGAATGTTGACCATTTTGACCACTTTTCCACATTTTGGCCTGTTTTTGCCTTGTTCTTCCCGGGACGCCTGTGAGTCATCCCGGGGGGTATTTTTTGACATTTTTCTCATTTTGGGTCTTCCGGGGACTCATTCCCTAGGGGGGAAGTTTGAACATTTTTGGCATTTTTTTCCACATTTTGGCCTGTTTTTGCCTCGTTCTTCCCGGGTCGCCTGTGAGTCTTCCTGGGGGAGGGGGTTTGACCTTTTTCACATTTTGGCTCTCCCCGGGGCTTGTGGAAGTCATTCCCTGAGAGGGAATTTTGACCATTTTGGCCACTTTTCCACATTTTGGCCTGTTTTTGCCTCTTTCTTCCCAGGTCGCCTGTGAGTCATCCCGGGGGGTATTTTTGACATTTTTCTCATTTTGGCTCTTCCCGGGACTCATTCTCTAGGGGGGAAGTTTGAACATTTTTGGCATTTTTTTCCACATTTTGGCCTGTTTTGCCTCGTTCTTCCCGGGTCGCCTGTGAGTCTTCCTTTTTCACATTTTAGCTCTCCTCGGGGCTTGTGGAAGTCATTTCCAGGCAGGGAATGTTGACCATTTTGACCACTTTTCCACATTTTGGCCTGTTTTTGCCTTGTTCTTCCCGGGACGCCTGTGAGTCATCCCGGGGGGTATTTTTGACATTTTTCTCATTTTGGGTCTTCCGGGGACTCATTCCCTAGGGGGGAAGTTTGAACATTTTTGGCATTTTTTTCCACATTTTGGCCTGTTTTTGCCTCGTTCTTCCCGGGTCGCCTGTGAGTCTTCCTGGGGGAGGGGGTTTGACCTTTTTTACATTTTGGCTCTCCTCGGGGCTTGTGGAAGTCATTCCCAGGCAGGGAATGTTGACCATTTTGACCACTTTTCCACATTTTAGCCTGTTTTTGCCTTGTTCTTCCCGGGACGCCTGTGAGTCATCCCGGGGGGTATTTTTGACATTTTTCTCATTTTGGGTCTTCCGGGGACTCATTCCCTAGGGGGGAAGTTTGAACATTTTTGGCATTTTTTTCCACATTTTGGCCTGTTTTTGCCTCGTTCTTCCCGGGTCGCCTGTGAGTCTTCCTGGGGGAGGGGGTTTGACCTTTTTCACATTTTGGCTCTCCCCGGGGCTTGTGGAAGTCATTCCCTGAGAGGGAATTTTGACCATTTTGGCCACTTTTCCACATTTTGGCCTGTTTTTGCCTCTTTCTTCCCAGGTCGCCTGTGAGTCATCCCGGGGGGTATTTTTGACATTTTTCTCATTTTGGCTCTTCCCGGGACTCATTCTCTAGGGGGGAAGTTTGAACATTTTTGGCATTTTTTTCCACATTTTGGCCTGTTTTGCCTCGTTCTTCCCGGGTCGCCTGTGAGTCTTCCTTTTTCACATTTTAGCTCTCCTCGGGGCTTGTGGAAGTCATTTCCAGGCAGGGAATTTTGACCATTTTGACCACTTTTCCACATTTTGGCCTGTTTTTGCCTAGTACTTCCCGGGTCGCCTGTGAGTCTTCCTGGGGGAGGGAGGTTTGACCTTTTTCACATTTTGTCTCTCCCCGGGGCTTGTGGAAATCATTCCCTGGGAGGGAATTTTGACCACTTTTCCACATTTTGGCCTGTTTTTGCCTTGTTCTTCCCGGGTCGCCTGTGAGTCTTCCTTTTTCAGATTTTAGCTCTCCTCGGGGCTTGTGGAAGTCATTTCCAGGCAGGGAATTTTGACCATTTTGACCACTTTTCCACATTTTGGCCTGTTTTTGCCTAGTACTTCCCGGGTCGCCTGTGAGTCTTCCTGGGGGAGGGAGGTTTGACCTTTTTCACATTTTGGCTCTCCCTGGGGCTTGTGGAAATCATTCCCTGGGAGGGAATTTTGACCACTTTTCCACATTTTGGCCTGTTTTTGCCTTGTTCTTCCCGGGTCGCCTGTGAGTCTTCCTTTTTCACATTTTAGCTCTCCTCGGGGCTTGTGGAAGTCATTTTCAGGCAGGGAATTTTGACCATTTTGACCACTTTTCCACATTTTGGCCTGTTTTTGCCTAGTACTTCCCGGGTCGCCTGTGAGTCTTCCTGGGGGAGGGAGGTTTGACCTTTTTCACATTTTGGCTCTCCCCGGGGCTTGTGGAAATCATTATTTCTTGGGAGGGAATTTTGACCACTTTTCCACATTTTGGCCTGTTTTTGCCTTGTTCTTCCCGGGTCGCCTGTGAGTCTTCCTGGGGGAGGGGAGTTTGACCTTTTTTACATTTTGGCTCTCCTCGGGGCTTGTGGAAGTCATTCCCAGGCACGGAATTTTGACCATTTTGACCACTTGAAAAAAAAATAATAATAAAAAAAAATAAAAAAAATAATGAAAACAAAAAACAAAAATTAATAAAAAAAAAAAAATCGATTTAAAAAAAAAAAAGAGAATCGATACTGAATCACACAACGTGAGAATCGCGATTCGAATTCGAATCGATTTTTTTCACACACCCATAATACTCACATCGTCAAAGACTAGAGCACTGATTGGAACGTAGCCGAGAAACAAGTTACCACACATTAACACACGTCAAAAGGGAAGCGGAAGTGACACCTACAGGAAGGAAGCGGAAGTGACACTGTCAAGAAATGCTTCAAAATAAAAGTATCTGAAAACGTAGATAAACATGGAGAATTCTTAACACAACACAACACCTTGAGTGCAACTCTAATGAGTAATCTACATGCCAAGCAAAGAAATTCAAATGAGGTATCCTCGCGTGAACCTGTTCGCCAAAATCGTTGGCAGAACCTCCCTTCCCCAAAGCCCGCTGATCGATTCTAAAAGCTTAGAGGATCCGAACTATCAACTGCACCCCTCAAGAGGAAATGAGTTCACGGCGAAGGAGAAAAAAAACCGTCCCTCCACTCACGTCCTCCTTTTTGGTAACGCAGGGCCAGAGACATCCTTGTGTTCCCTTTCCCTGCGGTGTGAAACTCGCACTGACTGCCGAGTATTACACAGATGCGGTGGAAGAAAAAAAAAAAAAGTTTGCGCAGACACAAAGACGACACTCTTTTGAAAAATGAAAGCGGCGTCTTATTCTTCAGTGGGAGAAGGAATACTGGCAACTCATGAATATTGCAGCAAACGATCTCCTTGGGAGATGTGGACGGTGTAGATCGGGCGTGACGGATATCGTGAGACACACTTCCTCTCAGAAGCGCATAAACAAACTGCTGCTAATTCATTCTAAAAGGGCAACACAAAGGCGAGCACAATGTGGTTTTTGAAGACCGGTGAACTTGTGCAGGAGAGTTCCAGTTCAACATGGTGCGCCTCATGAATGTTGCATGGCTATCTTAGCCGTGTTTACACTGACCCGCTTTCCTCAATCCTCAGGCACGGCGTTGCTGTACTCACGCACCGAGTCTCCGAGCGGCGTTTAGGATGATACCCGGTCACAATGGAACAATCGTACACTTGGGAACATCTCACGACTCACTCAACCAATCCCCGTCCTTCCATTGTAGGCCACAAATAATTCAGTTTTTTAATGACGAGAAAAACGGTTTAATGCAGCGCTCGACCATAGGAAAAAAAAAAAAAAAAGGCGCGAGGCTTGCACGTTGTCGAATGAAAGTTTAATTGCTTGAGGAGGAGAGAAGGAAGATTTTCCTTTTCAATTTTTCATTAATTCTGCTTGAACCAGCCAATAAGAGCGTGACAACGCGGAGGAAATTGGATGCTCACACGTCGGCATGAAAATGAATTACTCAAGTGTCCCAGTTAAAAAAAAAAAAAGAAGAAGAAAAAAAAGAAGAAACTCATATGTCAGGAGTGGGGTGAATCATCAGCTAATTATCATCTAAATCAGTGTTTTTCAACCACTTGTGTGCCGTGGGAGATTATGCAGTTTCACCTATTTGGGTTAAAAATATTTTTTGCAAACCAGTAATTATAGTCTGCAAATGATGTGTTGTTGTTGAGTGTCGGTGCTGTCTAGAGCTCGGCAGAGTAACCGTGTAATACTCTTCCATATCAGTAGGTGACAGCAGGTAGCTAATTGCTTTGTAGATGTCGGAAACAGCGGAAATGTGGAAAAGTGGTCAAAATGGTCAAAATCCCTCCCAGGGAATGACTTCCACAAGCCCCGGGGAGAGCCAAAATGTGAAAAAGGTCAAACCCCCCCTCCCCCAGGAAGACTCACAGGCGACCCGGGAAGAACAAGGCAAAAACAGGCCAAAATGTGGAAAAAAATGCCTAAAATGTTCAAACTTCCCCCCGAGGGAATGAGTCCCCGGAAGACCCAAAATGAGAAAAATTTTAAAAATACCCCTCGGGATGACTCACAGGCGACCCGGGAAGAAAGAAGCAAAAACAGGCCAAAATGTGGAAAAGTGGTAAAAATTCCCTGCCTGAGAATGACTTCCACAAGCCCCGAGGAGAGCCAAAATGTAAAAAAGGTCAAACCCCCCTCCCCCAGGAAGACTCACAGGTGACCCGGGAAGAACAAGGCAAAAACAGGCCAAAATGTGGAAAAGTGGTCAAAATTCCCTCCCAGGGAATGATTTCCACAAGCCCCGGGGAGAGCCAAAATGTGAAAAAGGTCAAACCTCCCTCCCCCAGGAAGACTCACAGGCGACCCGGGAAGTACTAGGCAAAAACAGGCCAAAATGCGGGAAAGTGGTCAAAATGGTCAAAATTCCCTGCCTGGAAATAACTTCCACAAGCCCCGAGGAGAGCTAATATGTGAAAAAGGAAAACTCACAGGCGACCCGGGAAGAACAGGCCAAAATGTGGAAAAAAATGCCAAAAATGTTCAAACTTCCCTCCTAGGGAATGAGTCCCGGGAAGAGCCAAAATGAGAAAAATGTCAAAAATACCCCCCGGGATGACTCACAGGCGACCCGGAAAGAACAAGGCAAAAACAGGCCAAAATGTGGAAAAGTGGTCAAAATGGTCAAAATTCCCTGCCTGGAAATGACTTCCACAAGCCCCGAGGAGAGCTAAAATGTGAAAAAGGAAGACTCACAGGCGACCCGGGAAGAACAAGGCAAAAACAGGCCAAATATGTCGGAAACAGCGGGAGGCAGTGTGAAGGTAAAAAGGTGTCTAATGCTTAAACCAAAAATAAACAAAAGGTGAGTGCCCCTAAGAAAAGGCATTGAAGCTTAGGGAAGGCTATGCAGAACGAAACTAAAACTGAACTGGCTACAAAGTAAACAAAAACGGAATGCTGGACGACAGCAAAGACTTACTGCGGCGTCCACGAAGTACATCCGAACATGACATGACAATCAACAATGTCCCCACAAAGAAGGATAAAAACAACTGAAATATTCCTGATGCTAAAACAAAGTAGATGCGGGGAATATCGCTCAAAGGAAGACATGAAACTGCTACAGGAAAATACCAAAAAAAAAGAGAAAAAGCCACCAAAATAATAAGAAGTAAAACACTACACACAGGAAAACAGCAAAAAAGTCAAAACAAGTCAGGGTGTGATGTGACAGGTGGTGACAGTACACCTACTTTGAGACAAGGGCTATAGTGATGCATGCTTGGTTATGCTTTAAAGTCATATCCAACAATTGACTTTTTACTGTCAACTGAGTTTGGTTTTTTAATGATTTCTGCTGGTGGTGTGCCTCCGTAAAAAAACCCCAAAAGGTTGAAAAACACTGATCTAAATAACACAACACTTCCTATTAGAGATGCGCGGTTTGCGGGCACAACCGCGGAGTCCGCGGATTATCCGCGGATCGGGCGGATGAAATTAAAAAAAATTAGATTTTATCCGCGGGGCGGGTCAGGTCGGGTGGTTGAAATAAATTTTTTTTGATTTTAAATAGATTCAGGCGGGTGGCAGTTAAACCAATTCGGAAATATATATACATAGTTAAATGTTGTTACCCACATACGAAAAACGAGCAGGCACCTGCAGCATATGCCACAACAGAAGAAAAAAAAAAAAAAGAGATTTTTTACACTTTTACGGAGCGGAGAAGGGACGCCTCGCCGGGGTCCGGGACCGAGGCCCCTTCCCCCGAGAGGGCCCCACCGGGAGCCGTAGCTGAGGCGATCCGCGAGAAGGGCCCGACGCACGTCCAGGGTCACCACCGCGCCCACCGCACCGACACCCCGCCTCGTCCGCCTTCGCCGCGGCCGGCGTCACGCGCAGCAGGTAAGCAGCTTACCTGCCCGCCACCCCCGTGGCCGGGGGCTCGTAACAGGGGTCACTCCGCGCGCTCCGCCCGCGCAGCTTACCTGCCCGCCACCCCTGTTGCCGGGGGCGCGTAACAGGGGTCACTCCGCGCGCAGTGCGCTCACGAAAGGGGTGGGGCTCACCCTGGTTGATATAGACAGCAGCTAGGACGGTGGCCATGGAAGTCGGAACCCGCTAAGGAGTGTGTAACAACCCACCTGCCGAATCAACTAGCCCTGAAAATGGATGGCGCTGGAGCGTCGGGCCCATATACCCGGCCGTCGCCGGCAGCGAGACGCGCTTGGAGGTGCGCTCAGCGCGGCTCCCATATGATTGCGCACTGGTGTGCGTCTGGGTCGTGACAGCGTGGCACGCGAATGTCTGTGCTGCATTGGATCAGTCTCCTTTCTTTAACAGGCAAAAGCTTTATAACCTCACCAATGCCTTGCATCGTCTATATTAGATATATAACAACGGGCGGATGGCGGGCGGATGCGGTTCTGATCAAATGTTAGATCGGGTGGATTGCGGATGGTTGACGACTTTCTGATGCGGTTGCGGATGAAATAATTGCCTATCCGCGCATCTCTACTTCCTATACTTTTGTGAGGGATAAAGCAGCAAAAGTGAAACGTAAGACCCGTGCAAAAAAAAAAAAGATCAATAAAAAAACCACCTGCAGGATTAAGTAAGTAAAACATCCCCTTGGTTGAGAAGAGGCCCACTGTAGGCACATTACTGACGCATGTTTAACTTCTATTCTAGGTCAACATGAGATAAACACACTTTATTCGGCTTTGCCAGACCCCGGGCCATTAGACGGTGGCGGTGGCCCATTCATGGCGTGCACTCGTGGCCGGGGGGGGGAGCCCTGTGATTAATTACAGCACGGGGCGGCGCTTCTCAAAGGAAACCTTTGCAGGGGAGGAGTGGCAACGACGAGGGGCGGTGAGGGGATGAATGTGACTGGAGGAGAGGAGGGGACGTTGCGGTCAGGACCCCCTGCCAGGCTGATATGCCGCAAAACACCCCAGGTCACGGTTTGGTTAAGTCAGGGGTCGGCAACCTGCGGCTCTTTTAGCGCCGCCCTTGTGGCTCTGTGGAGCTTTTTCAGAAATGTATGAAAAATGGAAAAAGATGAGGGGAAAACAATCTATTTTTTGTTTTAATATGGTTTCTGTAGGAGGACAAACATGACACAAACCTCCCTAATTGTTACAAAGCACACTGTTTATATTAAACATGCTTCACTGATTCGAGTATTTGGCGAGCGCCGTTTTGTCCTACTAATTTTGGCGGTCCTTGAACTCACCGTAGTTTGTTTACATGTATAACTTTCTAGGATGTGTTTTATGCCACTTCTTTTTCTGTCTCATTTTGTCCACCAAACTTTTAAGGTTGTGCATGAAAGGTGAGTTTTGTTGATGTTATTGACTTGTGTGGAGTGCTAATCAGACATATTTGGTCACTGCATGACTGCAAGCTAATCGATGCTAACATGCTATTTAGGCTAGCTATATGTACATACATACCTGCCAACTTTTGAAATCAGAAAAACCTAGTAGCCAGGGTCCAGGGGCCGCAGGCCCCGGTAGGTCCAGGACAAAGTCCTGGTGGGGGGTTCAGGCTTCGCCCCCCGACGCAAAATGATTATTAGCATTCAGACAGGTTAAAATGTTGCTAAAACCATCACTTTTCTATCAGTCACAGTGACTTTTCAAAACAAAAATATTACAGCAAAAATCATATGGGTTGATTGACATGTTTATTCTGTAAGCTAACTTCAATAGTTTGAAATTATTTTGACAGTTAATGCCAGTTATCCTGTCAACCTTTCACAAGACTTCAATTTGTTAATTGAAAGTATAAACAGTATAAACACTTTTTACAGTAAACAAATGGTAAAACAGAACTAAACAATTCCATTAAAAAAAAAATTGGTGTCATTATTAACTTTCTGTCCAAGCTTGTATAATCTACTGCCTTGTTCAATTGTAAAAAATATGCTGTGCCTAAAATTCACATTTCTATCACAATTATCATACTGTAAACATGGTAAGCTAACTTCATTAAAATGAATAGTCCTGTCAATAGCATGGAATTACAATTCAAATGTAGTTTTTTTGTAAGCCTTTCAAAAGAATTCAAAATATGAAAAATTCATGAAAATTAATTTAAGCCATCAGACACTTGAAAAGTGGCACATCACATCTCTAATGTAATCATTTTAACTTTTCAACCGAAATAGCACTGCAAAAATTTTAAGGACATACTTCTGTATTTTGGTAGTTATGCTGTCAACATTTTAACAAGATTTCTTCAACTTGGACTTGAAAGCATAAATAGTATAAGCACTTTTAACAGTATAACAGTACTAAACAATTCCAATAGATAACATTGGTGTCATTACCTTTTTGTGGCTAAAATCCGAAAAACGTTGAAAGTTTTCCACTTGTATCGCTAGCAACGGCATTAGACTTGTGTTTTTTTGTCCCAACGTGGTCTTTTACATCGCTAATTCCTCCGTGTCCGATCGAAAAATCTTGTCTGCACAAGGTGCAATTCGCGTAGTTTTCACCCTTTTTGGAACGGATAATTATTCCCGGATAGGCTTTTGAATATTCTTCATGGAATGACTGCAGTTTTCTTTTCGGTTTAAAACTCGTTTGCGATTTTTCTCCGGCTGAGTCCATGATCATTCGCTCGTTTGGAAACAATGGCAACTGGTGCCTCGTGCTTGGCAGTGGTGCTATAAATAGCCTCGCGCATTTAAAAAAAAAAAATTTTTTTAATTAATGAAAAACCGTATTTTTTATCACTGCAACCGTAACCCGGAATAGGTTGATGAAAACCGTACTAATTACGGGAAAACCGGTGTAGTTGGCAGGTATGTACATATTGCATAATTATGCCTCATTTGTAGCTATATTTGAGGTCATTTAGTTTCCTTTAAGTCCTCTTAATTCAATTTATATCTCATGACACACTATCTGTATGTAATATGGCTTTTAATTTTTTGCGGCTCCAGACAGATTTGTTTTTGTATTTTTGGTCCAATATGGCTCTTTCAACATTTCACTTAACCCCTGGGTTAAGTGAACTGTTATCCCAAAAATTGCGACCCTAAAGCAGCGTTTTTCCAAGTCCGACAGCACGAACTAAGTCATCATGCGATTATTTTGCCGTGGCCATATTTAAAAGGGGAAAAGGCAGATTCTATTCTGTTAAATGTGTTGTTTATAACTAAAGAATTAACTATTGAATGAGAAAATAAATTACAAACCCCGTTTCCATATGAGTTGGGAAATTGTGTTAGAATATAAACGGAATACAAAGATTTGCAAATCCTTTTCAACCCATATTCAGTTGAATGCACTACAAAGACAAGATATTTGATGTTCAAACTCATAAACTTTATTTTTTTTTGCAAATAATAATTAACTTAGAATGTTCACCACTGTGTTACATGGCCTTTCCTTTTAACAACACTCAGTAAACGTTTGGGAACTGAGGAGACACATTTTTGAAGCTTCTCAGGTGGAATTCTTTCTCATTCTTGCTTGATGTACAGCTTAAGTTGTTCAACAGTCCGGGGGTCTCCGTTGTGCTATTTTAGGCTTCATAATGCGCCACACATTTTCAATGGGAGACAGGTCTGGACTACAGGCAGGCCAGTCTAGTACCCGCACTCTTTTACTATGAAGCCACGTTGATATAACATGTGGCTTGGCATTGTCTTGCTGAAATAAGCAGGGGCGTCCATGGTAACATTGCTTGGATTGCAACAAAACCTGTATGTACCTTTCAGCATTAATGACGCCTTCACAGATGTGTAAGTTACCTATGTCTTGGGCACTAATACACCCCCATACCATCACAGATGCTGGCTTTTCAACTTTGCGCCTAGAACAATCCGGATGGTTCTTTTCCTCTTTGGTCCGGAGGACACGACGTCCACAGTTCCCAAAAACAATTTGAAATGTGGACTCGTCAGACCACGGAACACTTTTCCACTTTGTATCAGTCCATCTTAGATGAGCTCAGGCCCAGCGAAGCCGACGGCGTTTCTGGGTGTTGTTGATAAACGGTTTTCGCCTTGCATAGGAGAGTTTTAACTTGCACTTACAGATGTAGCGACCAACTGTAGTTACTGACAGTTGGTTTCTGAAGTGTTCCTGAGCCCTTGTGGTGATATCCTTTACACACTGATGTCGCTTGTTGACGCAGTACAGCCTGAGGGATCGAAGGTCACGGGCTTAGCTGCTTACGTGCAGTGATTTCCCCAGATTCTCTGAACCCTTTGATGATATTACGGACCGTAGATGGTGAAATCCCTAAATTCCTTGCAATA